>NW_028247742.1:0-11561 GCF_964263255.1 Lissotriton vulgaris | reverse complement strand
ATAGTGTTGGTTGTCTAGAATCACACTGTGAGTCTGTGTACATTTGGGAACAATTTTCAGAAAAGCATTTGGGTACTTTATGTGTTTGCAGATATATAACTGGTTAAAAATGTATCATGTTGAGAAGTTTTGGTAGAATTTGAAAGCAAATTCCCTTGGTAAATTGTCTAGAGAATTAAGCCCAAATATTGATCTTGGACACAAGACTCAAATTTCTGATTGAAAGCGAGGCGGACGAAGTGACGGGGTCGGGTGCAGCGAACAGACTACCAACAGCTAAGGGACGCTAGCCGAATCTGCTTAAAGAACGCAGCGCGCCCAACATCTCACCCGACCCACCCCAGGATGCGATAATAATAAAGACCGGACTACAACGTGAGGCTCAGCACACCAGCATAAGACGAGGTGCAAGCGGGGTGGAGTATCGACCAACAACCGTGAACATTTTTTGAAAAAGGAGGCGGATACTCGCCTTTCTCCTCATGAAGATTGTAGGTGTGTCTCAAGATACTGAGGGACGTTTTTGGAATAACAGATTCAACCGCAAACATAAGAGTGAGGATGCAAATATCTTCCCACAACAATCTTATCAGAATGCACTCTAGAAGGACTATGCAATAAGGACCTCAAGTTATAGGCAACCATCCAGTGCCTCAATAGGAGAGAAGCGTATTACAAACTCTTGAAAAAGATGGCCCACATCCAATGAGTCCATCGAAACGCTTCGACGCCCTTCCCTTGCACAATTAAAAAACCCAACTCATCCCATGAACATTGAGAAAACAAGACAAGTCTGGGCTTGAGCTATATTGAGGGTCTTATTGTGCATAAACTGTATTACAAATTGTGAATGTCTGTGTCCCTCCTTCTCTCCCTTTTCCCTACTATCTCATAGTATATAGTGTAAAGAGAGACAAACTCTATTTTAAGCTTTGTGTATGTGCTTTTTTAAATTTGTGCTAATATTGTTTTAATAAACTTTCTTACTTTTTTATATATAATGTTGTTTTGGTTTATAGTGTTACTAATTTGAGTCTTGTGTCCAAGATCAATATTTGGGCTTAATTCTCTAGACAATTTACCAAGGGAAACTGTTGAACTCTACTATTTGGTAGTACCCTATGCCCCTGGTTTCTAAAGGGGTCTCTCTCTATTTTTTCTTCAGAATTTGAAAGCAGTCATTGCTTATGTATTTGAAAATGTGTCACGTTTCTTCTCTAAAGAGCAGTAATGAAATATGTGGAATGTGTGCAGTGAACTTCACCTTTCTACACAAATGAATAGTGTTGGTTGTCTAGAATCACACTGTGAGTGTGTGTGCATTTGCGAACCATTGTGAGAGAAGTATTTGGTAACTTTATGTGTCTTTGTATTACTCTAATCATTCAGTCAGTATCCATGTACTCATGCAGCGAGCCATCCTTAGGACATGGACTGCTTTAACAGACCCTCCAGCATTTCACGATTTCGCGATGCACGAAATAATCGCGAAATCGGCCGATTACCGCGATGGCCCCGAAATTAGCTATTTTGGCCGCTAAAAAAAGGTCTCCCAGGAGAGAGGAAAAACTACTGGCTTCTTATTGGTTGCAGGCGCACACGTCACTACGTGCCGCCGTCCAGCCGTAACATAGCTTGGTGTAGGCTTCTCTGTATTCTCTGCCTCAAGGCACTAGGTAGAACTGCTGACTCGTTGTCTCCAGCCGGCTCTACATGCTTTGTTAGCTTGCTGGTGATGATTATCCCTATGCTTCTTACAAGTAGATATTCATACCTTCAGGCGTGTTTGCTTAGAGCTTTTGCTTCTCGTTCCCTGTTAAATTTCAATAGGCTTTCTTTTTTACTTTTTACGATGTGCATGCACGTATCACTTCTGCATAACGGTCCTGTTCCATTTCCTTCCTTTCTTGGGACAGGTTCTTGTTTTAGTCCTGCGATTCTTGCATATGGCAACGCTACATTCCTTTTGAAGACTGTGTCTCAAAACCTGCATAAATTTATCCTGAGTAATGACAGAGGGACGGACCCCATCTAGCATCTGAATTGTATGCAAGTTATATTACAAATTTGGGCCCAGCAACCCCTGCTTCTAGAGTCAGTTCTATGCATGAACACTTTTTTAAAGAATAATTCCCATACATCACTCACCTTGCACCAGAGTGATACCGCCGCTGGAATTCGTTAACCTCGTGCCCCCAGGCTGGTTGAATGAATTAATGCTTCTCAGTGGTATCTGCTGTGATCTGAAAGTAACGAGTTTCCATCCACCTGGGTTTGGTAAAGCGGAGTACCATGAGTTTGGGTAAGAGTAAATCCTGTTATTTACAGCGCTTAGAAACAGCAGTGATGCCATAAATAGCGCGATACCATTCTTTCTGTGGTTGGGGTCATGATAACTCTGCTCTTACTGTTTGACCCCCAGCTGCTGTTCTGGCTGCACGCTGCTTTGCCAAACTTATTTTCAGATCTCGTGCTTTGATTCCCATTTGAGAGATGCCAACGCATCTCTACTAATTTTGACATAAAAGTGTCTTTTTAAAGCACTAAACAAAAGTGACATTGTGAGGTGTGGGCAGAGAGGGCACTGGTGGCAGGTTGCTGGCAGATGAGGAGCAGGCGGGTGGAACGCTGGCTGTCACACCTCCTCTACATACATTAGAGACACTTCACAGCCTGATGTGAGCATCTGAATAGAAGGAACATTTCAAAAGAGCAGAGGGCTTTTGGTGTATTGATTTGCTTCGTTCCAGAAACTGAACTGAGTATATCTTGCAATAAGAGAAACTGGAATGTGATTGCCACGTCTTCTTTAGTTATTGAGGAACTGTAGTTTTGCGGCCCAATCATTTTGGATTTTGTACACTATAGAAACTGCCCATTTATGTTTTAAACTTAGTTATTTTTTAAATCATTTTATATCAGCTGAGTGAATTATAATTGATTGTGATGGTATTTCAACTTATGTCTCGCTACAGGTTTCTATATGCCAAAAATAAATTAAATAATTTCTTAACAGGGCCTGCACATTCTGTAAAGGGTCTGCTGTGTCTCAGTCAGCCTGGACAAACTAGTATCAGATTCCTCCAAACCAGATATTGCTCACATGCCTCAGGCGTGTGTGTCAACATGCAAGGAGCCGCCCAAAAAAGTCTAATTGTGCAGAAGAATTTAAAGGTCTGGCTGCTTCACTGGTCTGCTACCAAATTTAATGTGAATTTGGCTGATTTCCAGCTCCCCAAACCACCAAGGTGAATATTGTATGCTAGCATAATGTGCCACCCTAAGCTTGTCTCCCGCCTATGCTATTCATTTCCATTATGCACATGGGAGAATGACGCTAAAACGTTCCATGGAGAAATAGGGCACCCGCTCACGTGATAAGATTTAGAGTTCTGCTTCTGTAGAGTTGCAGGCACTTTAAAAATGCCTATTTCAAAGTGGAATACTCTGTTACATTAGTTTCCATTGATTTAAGACTGAAAAAGAAAGATTACAAGGAAAATAAAGTGCCGCAATATTGCCGCTAAATTTCCATTTTTGTGCCGCTAAATTTCAATTTTTATGCCGCTAAATTTCCAAATCTATGCCGCTATAATCTGGGGGGTCTACCTCCTATGCACTATGCATGTAGTGGTTTAGCCACCTTTTCACTTGTGTTTCAGGCCAACAATTCCCAAGTCAATATTCATACACTCCAGCAAACACACTGTGACTGCTCTTGCAATCCCAAAGTGACTCTTTCAATACCATGTACTAATCCATTCACTAAAGTAAAACTCAACCAATTATAAATTCACTTAATGTATCTTCTTGTAGTACTCTAATTATTCAGTCAGTATCTATGTACTCTTGCGGCGAGCCAGGCCTTAGGACATGGGATGCTTTAAACTCCTATGCACTATGCATGCAGTGCTCTAACCACCTTTTAACTTGTGCTTCAGGCCTCCAATTCTCCAGTCAGTGTCCATACACTCCAGCAAACACCCTGTGACTGCTCTTGCAATCCCATAGTGACTCTTTCAGGACCATGTACTAATCCATTCACTAAAGTAAAACTCAACCAATAATAAATTCACCCAGTGTATGTCCCTGTAGTACTCTAATCATTCAGTCATCATCTATGTACTCATTCAGCGAGCCAGGCCTTAGGACATGGACTGCTTTAAACTCCTATGCACTAAGCATGTAGTGGTCTAACCACCTTTTTACTTGTGTTTCAGACCTACAATTCCCCAGTCAGAATCCATGCAGTTCAGCAAACATCCTGTGACTGCTCTTGCAATCCCATAGTGACACTTTCAGTACCATGTTCTAATCCATTCACTAAAGCAAAACTCAACCAATTATAGATTCACCCAGTGTATATCCTTGTAGTACTCTAATCATTCAGTCAGTATCTATGCACTCATGCAGCGAGCTAGGCCTTAGGACATGGACTGCTCTAAACTCCTATCCACTAAGCATGTAGTGGTCTAACCATCTTTTCACTCGTGTTTCAGGCCTTCAATTTCCCAGTCAATATCCATACACTCCAGCAAACACCCTGTCACTGATCTTGCAATCCCATAGTGACCATTTTAGCTACATGTACTAATCCATTCACTAAAGTAAAACTCAACCAATTATAAATTCACTTAATGTATCTTCTTGTAGTACTCTAATTATTCAGTCAGTATCTATGTACTCACCCGGTGAGCCAGGCCTTAGGGCATGGGATGCTTTAAACTCCTATGCACTATGAATGCAGTGCTCTAACCACCTTTTAACTTGTGTTTCAGGCCTCCAATTCTCCAGTCAGTGTCCATACACTCCAGCAAACACCCTATGACTGCTCTTGCAATCCCATAGTGACTCTTTCAGGACCATGTACTAATCCATTCACTAAAGTAAAACTCAACCAATTATAAATTCACCCAGTGTATGTCCCTGTAGTACTCTAATCATTCAGTCAGCATCTATGTACTCATGCAGCGAGCTAGGCCTTAGGACATAGACTGCTTTAAACTCCTATGCACTAAGCATGTAGTGGTCTAACCACCTTTTTACTTGTGTTTCAGGCCTACAATTCCCCAGTCAGAATCCATGCAGTTCAGCAAACATCCTGTGACTGCTCTTACAATCCCATAGTGACGCTTTCAGTACCATGTTCTAATCCATTCACTAAAGCAAAACTCAACCAATTATAGATTCACCCAGTGTATCTCCTTGTAGTACTCTAATCATTCAGTCAGTATCTATGTACTGATGCAGCGAGCCAGGCCTTAGGACATGGACTGCTTTAAACTCCTATTCACTATGCATGTAGTGGTCTAACCACCTTTTCACTTGTTTTCAGGCCTCCAATTCTTTAGTCAGTGTCCATACACTCCAGCAAACACCCTGTGACTGCTCTTGCAATCCCATAGTGACTCTTTCAGTACCATGTACTAATCCATTCACTAAAGTAAAACTCAACCAATTATAAATTCACCCAGTGTATGTCCTTGTAGTACTCTAATCATTTAGTCAGTATCTATGTACTCATGCAGCGAGCCAGGACTTAGGACATGGACTGCTTTAAACTCCTATGCACTATGCATGTAGTGGTCTAACCGGATCACTGACAGAATATCGAGGAGCAAAATATCGACCTGCCAAAATATTGTGGAGAAAATATAGAATGCCAGAATATCGAATTCCTATCTTCAAACAGGTAAGTACAAAAATATTGACTCCAAAATATCGTTGTAAAAAATATAGACAGTCAAAATATCGCATTTTTTAAATGTCTTAAAAGTAATTTAAAATTAATATAATAATAAATATAATTAATTTAAACATACTTAAAATACTTAAATAAACTTACAATTAATAAATAATTAATGTAACAAATAAAAATAATAATATTTTGTGTATATATATATATATATATATATATATATATATATATATATATATATATATATATATATATATATTATTAACAAAACATATACAATATTTTCAACGTAGGATAGCGAGAGGGTTAAATTTACTATTACCACTCCAGTGAGTGCAACAGTAGAGAAAACATTGGATAGCGTAGGGGTAAAAATTACTATTCCCACTCCAGTGAGTGCAACAGTAAGGAAAGCGTTGGATAGCGGGAGATTAAAAATTACTATTCCCACTCCAGTGAGTGCAACAGTAGGGAAAGCATTGGATAGCGTAGGGGTAAAAATTACTATTCCCACTCCAGAGAGTGCAACAGTAGGGAAAGCGTTGGATAGCTAAAGGGTAAAAATTACTATTCCCACTCCAGTGAGTGCAACAGTAGGGAAAGTAAATACTTCATATATGAATTGAATTAAATTAAATATTAATACCAATTACAAATAATATAAAATAATTAACAATTTTATATAATATATTAATTAATCAATTAAAAAACAAATGAAATTTAATTATTTAAAAAAATTAAATTTAATTATTTAAAAAAATTACCTAATACAAATTATTTACCAATTAACACTAAATTAATTAACAATTAATAAAAAATAATTACAAGAAAATAAGCAATAAATAAATATAAAAATGTAATTATTTATAATTCAAACACTTCCCACACTATTCCCCTATAAATGCACAACCCACTTCTGAAAAGAAATTAATAAAATTAACATAGTTATCAATTAATCAATTAATTAAAACTATTGACCAATTATATTTTAATTAATTATCAATTAATAATTAATTAACAATTAATTCAAAATAAATACCAATAAATAAATTAACATATTTAATAATTATATTTAAATTACTTCCCACCCTATACGCCTATAAACCCACAACCTGCTGCAGAAAATACATTAATTTAATTAACATAATTATAAATTAATCAATGAATTAAAATTAATTACCAATTATATTTTGATTAATTACCAATTATTAATTAATTACCAATTAATTCAACATAAATACCAATAAATGCATTAACATATTTAATTAATTATTTTTAAATTACTTTCCACCCTATTCCCCTATAAATCCACAACCCGCTACAGAATTATATTACACAAAAATTAAATATAATTAAATTGATTAATTAAAATTAATTATAAAATAAATATACACTTTTTACACATATAGTAACATAAAAAACACTTAAAAAAATTCATATTTACTTACCTTAAATTCGATATTTTTGTTGTCTATATTCTGTCCATTTGATATTTTGTCCATTCTATATTTTGGATTCGATAATAATGCTATTCTATTCAATATTTTGCTATTCTATTCGATATTTTTGTAGTCTATATTTTGTCCATTCGATATTGTGTCCATTCGATAATTTTAACTCGATATTTTGGCCAATCGATATTTTGTATTTGATATTATGACTGTATACCGGTCTAACCACCTTTTCACTTGTGTTTCAGGCCTACAATTCCCCAGTCAGTATCCATGCAGTTCAGCAAACATCCTGTGACTGCTCTTGCAATCCCATAGTGACTCTTTCAGTACCATTTACAAATCCATTCACTAAAGTAAAACTCAACCAATTATAAATTCACCCAGTGTATCTCCTTGAAGTACTCTAATTAAAAAGCGCGCAGCTTTTAAGGCTCTCACGCTAGCCTTCAAGGCGCTCCATGGCATTGGAGCCAAATATATTAGAAACAGGCTGGCTTTTTATATGCCTTCACGCACTTTGAGGTCAGCTTCTCTGGCCTTGGCAACTGTTCCTCTTGTCCGACGGGCCCGACTGCGCGGGCGTTCCTTTCGCTATCTAGCTCCCAAATTGTGGAACTCCCTGCCTGTCCCCCTGAGACAGCATACCAGCCTTTTGAAATTTAGGAAAGAGCTAAAGACATGGCTCTTTGTCCAAGAGTCCTCGGCCAGGTCTGCCCGCTCCTAAGCATCTGTTCTCAATCTGATAAAGCGCCGGGACACTCCTTTGGAGTAGCTGAGCGCTATATTAAGACAAACTTTAACATAACATATGTACTCGTGCAGCGAGCCAGGCCTTAGGACATGAACTGCTTTAAACTCCTTTGCACTATGCATGTAGTGGTTTCACTACCTTTTCACTTGTTTTTCCTGGCTAGAATTCCCCAGTCATTGTCCATACACTCCAGCAAACACCCTCTGACTGCTCTTGCAATCCCAAAGTGACCCTTTCAGCTTCATGTACTAATCCATTCACTAAAATAAAACTCAACCAATTATAAATTCACCCTGTGTCTTTCCTTATAGTACTGTAATCATTCAATCAGTATGCATGAACACATGCAGTGAGCCAGGTTTTAGGGCATGGACTGCTTCAAACTCCAATGTACTAAACATGTAGTGCTCTAACCACCTTTACACTTGTGTTCCTGGTCCACAATTCTTCAGTCAGTATCGATACACTTCAGGAAACACCCTGATACTCTCCTTGCATTCTTATACAGTTATGTATACACCTTGAATTATAATTTCAATTATATAAGTTATAAAGTTATACATTTATTTATGTTTATTATTTACAGATATTGTTTATCATCATTAAAATAAAGTTATCATGCCTGCAAAATCAAGAAAGAGAAAAAGTTACTTGAAGAAAACTCAACAACAAGTATTGGATGACCAACAACATGTGGCTAAAAAGAAGTTGTTTTCCGGTAAGACAACCAAGGAATTCATTAAAAAACTTTCTAGGCCCAGAAACAGTGTACAGAATGTTGAAACTACTGACAACGCTTCAAGCAGAAAAAATAACCAAAATAACAGGAAAGGAAAAAAGCAAATGTACAGTCAAAAGATACGACTTATGGTCAAAGAAGACAAAATCAGTATAAAGAAATACGCAAAAAATTTTTTATAATAGAGTACTACATAATTTTCTCAAAGATATGAAGAAAATATAAGAAAGAACACTATTTTATAAAAATAGGAAGCATATTGAATCCATTGTTGAAAAGGCTTTTGAAGTAAAAAGGAAACTATTCATTTTAGTTTTAAACAGAATTTGATCACTAGATAAACCAATCCATTTAATGAAGGCCAAAAGTAAGAGGAAAGGAGTAACAGAACTACTTTTTGTGATTTCTTTTGGGTGAATGGAAACACAGTTCAAGTTCAGAGCCTTTCTTTATTTTCAGACCAATGATTTATTGCATCCAGTTGATACCAGTGGTCGAGCTTATGAGGTTAGAAATAGTTGTCCAATTGAGAAAGAGAAGATGGTTCCCAGAAATGCAGAAGAAGTGATAGCTGATGAAGTTCTAGGCAGACGTCCTAAAGCCCCAGTGTACACTTGGGATTGCAGTACTATTTGTAATGTACGATAAGAATCTATTGATATTTTACTCAATTTCTTACGAGATTATAGTAAAAAAAGTTTTAAACAAAATATTAAGATGTTGCAAGGACTAGAGCCTTGCAGAGTGAGAAAAAATACTGGTTTGCAACATTTTCTGGCTTGTCTTTCTAGGAAAGTATGTCAAAGTGTTTTTCATCATTTCAGGATGTTAACAGTACATAATTCTCAAATGTGGAAGTTAGTCAGAAGATTGCATTATGCAAAAAGTCCTGCACTAAAATTAAATGAGTTGAACAGTGCTCTTTTGCGTGGGTCAGTATCAGATGTGAAGAAGGTTTGTGATGAAATTGAGTTTTGTTACTTTGGTCCTGAACAAGAGTGTGCAGAAACTCAGACATTAATAGAAGAAAATGTTGAAGAGAATGTGCAACATACTACTACAAAAAATGTGAAGAACAAATTACAAGGTTTAAGGCGATTTCAGGTGAAAGGTCACATTTTTCTTTTATTTGTTGTCGGCGAACTCAATATAAAAAGCAGCCTAGGAGTGTTGATCTGCATTTAAAATGTGAAAGAGAAAATAATAAGTGGAAGGAATTTGCAACGTATTTGTTGCAAGAGAATTGTGTTGATTTGGGTTCTGATCAGTGTATTTGTAAACATTGTTATAACAAATTAGATGAGAATAAAATGCCCACTAGAGCTATCCATAATAATCTAGAGTTAGTTGCTATTCCTCCAGAACTGATAGATTTAATTACCTATGAGTCTATTCTCATTCAATGTGTAGACCCGTTTCAGGCTATTGATCGTATGGAGCCTAAAACTGGTAAATTGCCTCCTTCAGATTTACTGAGAGGATAAAAGGAAGAGCTGTATATTTATCTCTAGATTTAAAGAAAAATGTTGAAACTATTGGTGTAGAGTGTGTAGAAAATGAACCACTAGTCATTCTAGTTAATGGCGTGCCTACTAAAAGTAAGAAAATCTGGCAGGATTTAGTGGATGTTAGGAAAGTGCAAAAGGCAACTTTGTATTTGATAAAACACAATGAGCACTATAACAATGTTTATATGGCAGAAGAAGAAATACTTTTAGCAGAAGATACTGAAAAGTCAAATGGACAAATTGAGAAAGTGGACATGTCCAGAAGTTAAGAAATCTATGAACATTACAGTGTACATCCACTTTATTCAAAAGAAGTGATGGGGGATACTATATAGTTATTCCAAATAAAAAAAGCAAAGGGAAGTCCCATGAGTGTATGGGAAGAAAGCTTGGAAGCTCGTGGTTTTCCCCAGCTGTTCCCAACAGGAAAAGGAGGACGATAAGATGAACGACCCGTGCAGATTCCTGCATCTGAATATCGGACAACACAATTGTATGCAGAAGATCCAAGATTTCGACAATGTATCCCATATGTATTTCATCTTTTGTTTAAAAGTGACTTGTCTGGACTTTCATATGCAGTTAATCACATATTGAAAACAAGAGTACATCTGCAAAATGTTTCTGCAAAGGATTTCATGGATAAAGTGCACCAGAGAGATGATCTTTTAGAATCTCAGCTGATTAATCTGATGGCATGTCAGCGTGGGACTAATGAATATTGGTACCATTGTCATGGAGAACTTAAATGTATGCTAAGGAACTTAGGAACTCCTAAATTATTCCTTACCCTAAGCTGTGCTGAGTACGCTTGGGATGATTTACTTGAATTTCTTCAAGAGGCAAATTCCAATATAAAAAGCATTGAATACAAGACACCAGGAGAATTGTGCTCTTTGGATCCTATTAATGTATGCAGGTATTTTAATCATAGATTTGAAGCTATGATGTCTTTTATCTGCAATAAAAAAAATCCTCCTCTTGGAGAAGTTGTGGATTTCTTTTGGAGAAAAGAGTATCAAGCAAGAGGTGCTCCTCATATACATATGTTTTTATGGATCAAGGATGCCCCCAAATTCGTAACAGATTTGGATGATACAGTTTGGTTTTTATTAAAGAATGTGCTACATGTGCTATACCCAAAAGCACAAAAGAAAACAATTTAAGACAACAAGTCCTACGATTCCAAAGCCATCGATGTGGAAAATACTGTCGATGAAAATACAAGTCTAAGGATAAGTTCTATACCAAATGTCGTTTTGCATTTCCACATCCTGTAATATCCAAAGGAAGAGGGAACAGTTTTATGTCAGCTATGCGACATACCATCACAAGAAAGTCTCCCAAAAATTCCTACAATTTGAGAAGAAGCGAAGAATCAAAATACATAAATGATTACAATCAGATTATT
>NW_028247741.1:0-73124 GCF_964263255.1 Lissotriton vulgaris | reverse complement strand
AAGTGTTGAGTCTTATGCCTTCTTAAAAATTAACATGCCAGTGATGTCTTCTGTTAGACCTGACATCCTTGGCGTGGTTATTCCCCCATCTTTTTGCCTCTGACTCATGTATTTTTGATGCTGTGCTGGATTTCGTTTTTGCTGGTTTAGATGCTTTGGACCCTCTGCCACTGCTGAACAGTGTCAGAGGGTAAGTGCTCCCTCTGTAAATTGTCATATTGATTGAGTATACCTGATTGGCATATCTGTATCACCATGAAGTCCCTAGTAAAGTGCACTGTGTGTGCCAGGGCTGGTGATGACAGATGCTACTAGTGGGCCTGCGGCGCAGATTGCGCCACCCCCATGAGTAGCTCTAAAATGGTGTCTCAGGCCTGCCAGCGCAGGGCCTGTGTGCAGTCAGTGGACTGTCATGTCCGCCTGGCCAGTGTCCCCACTGGCTGGGCTTAACCCTCCCCTGTCTGTGCACATCAGCCACCCCTATGGAAGGCTCCAGGTACCCCCCTGGGCAGGGTGCAGTGTATGGATAGGGGAGAGCATGTACTAGTGCAGGTAACATGCACTGGTAGAGAGCAGCAGCCACTTTGTGTGCTCACTGCTGTAGGGCTGTAAGGCTTCCTAGGGTAACATGGGGAGTCTGGTCCCATTGGACCCCAGCCTATCTCCCTATAGGAACAAGATGGAACATCAATGAAAGATATCCCTGAACTCAGAATTAAATGACACATCTTTTAGTGAAGGTTGTTTTTGGATCCTGGGGTTGAGAATAGCACTTTTAGAAAGTGGCTGTTCTTTTGTTTAAACCTTTCTGTGTGCTTGGGCCTGTGTGTGTGGAATGCCTGCATGACAGGAGCTGCAGGGCCCCGGAGGGGGTTGGAGTCAGCCCAGGGGTGAAAGGCGACATCTGTTGCCCGGGGAAGGGGAGAGAGAAGCGCCTGATAGTGCTGGGCTGTGCCTGCCTGACCACCGTGCTGGCTAACTCCCCTGCCGGCCTGCTGTCACCTCTGGCCCTGAAGCTGTCAGGAAGAAGAACGCCAGAAACATTCCAGAGCCAAGGACCCCCTTGCACCAGGGACTTCAAAGGCGTTTAGGGGTATAAGGGAAGGACCCTTTACTACAGAAGATTAGATTCTGAAATTCGACAATCAAGAAGGACCCTCAGCTGGAAGGAGGACGGCGAGAGAACTAAAGGAAGATTGCCTTGCTGTGTGCTCTAAGGGCTGACCTGTTCTGCTGTATCCCTGGAAGCTGAGGAAGAGAAAGGGACTTTGCTGTGGGCTGTGTCCCTGCCTGCTTGAAACTAAAGAGACTTTGCTGTATGCTGTGTCTACAACTTGAATCTCCAAGGGCCTGAGAAGAGCTGGCTCCCTGTCTGCAACCCAGGAACACAAAGGTTGCCCAAGGCTACAAGAATCTGCTGTGCCCCCCCCCCGAAGCTGCTGTGTGGCGAGGAGATCGTGAAACCGTGTGGTTTGCCTGTTTAGCGCATTGGCTGCTCTCTGCTGCTTGAGAGCGCCGCGCTGACCCAGCCTGCTGCATTGCCAAGGTCGACGTGTTCATCGACACGTGTGTGGGGCAGACCGGAGACCTGTGAGCCTCTGCAGCGCAAGGAGCGCTGAAAAACAATTGCTGGCCGTATCACCGCCGCTGCCCGGGGCCAGAGAACCTCTGTCTGAAGCGCCATCCCGATCGGAGCTCAAACGGCGAAGAACGAAGCCGCCGCGCTCCCATTGGTGGAGGGAGCCGAGCCCCCTCACTAACGCCGCGACGGGATTGGCCCGTGTGGCGCAGCGTCATCAGCAGTGCTGGGCCGTGATTGGCCTAGGGAGCGGAGCGTCATCGTTGTTTGTCCCGGGAGCCGCACTGCCATTGGCTGACTCCCGGGTGCTGTGGAGGCTCGCCTGAGGAGCCGCGAAGGGATTGGCTGCCTTTGCTCAGGCAGCCGAAGAAGCTGGGAACCAACGCGATCACCGCCGGGCCCGGGAAGAAGTGACCTGACCTCGCCGAGGGATCTCCGCCGGTGCTCCAGCCCCTGGCCTGCCGTCTCTGCTCCCCGCTGCTCTTTGAAGGATCCAGAGCGGGCGGAGAGCGTCCGGAGACCGGCCGGGCGGGAGCAACACTGAGCCTTCCCCCGCGAGGTGCCCCTGGGGGACCCGCGTCACCGCGAGCACGGGGAAAGAAGTCCCCCCTCCCTGAGGATACCGGGTGAGACGCGCTAGGAGCGCTTGTGGTCCCTGAAGCCAGGGGACCATTGGGGGCATAATTTAATAACGCTGGCATTGTTTCTTTGCTCATTTGAAGAGCCTGGTCAACATAATAACCCTGGCATATCTTTAAAACGCTGGCATTGTTTGGACTGCTCGTTTTTCGAGCGCATCATTTAGCAATCAGGGGCATTATTTTTAATACCTGATTTAAGGGACTTGAGACTGTTTTGTTTTGCTGCCTATTTACAAGAACCATTAAGAATTAAGTGCAACCTTTAAGATAAAAGGCTAAGTTGTCTACAGAAGTGATTATCATGCAACTGCTTCTTTTATATGCTGAAACTAGATAAAGTTATATATTTTTATAAAATATACTTACCTGTGTGGTCTCAGTTTGTGGTGGATTGGGGATTATTGTTGTGTTAAGTGCAAGTATTATCCACGTTGCCTCTGTTTAGCCTAGACTGCTCACGCCATGCTACCTTGAGGGTGAGCGGGGGTTATCTCGGAGGGTTATTCCTTCACCCTGACTAGAAGCAAGGGTCCCTACTTGGTCTAAGGTACTTACCTGTGCCAACTAGAGACCCCCGGTTCTAACATTGTTGGACAGCGGTGCGGATTTTGAACTAATAATTGCACTTGACCTGCAGTGATTCCTTGTACATCACTAGTCTAGTTTAGCAAGCACAGGTTGCGCAAGATTTTTTCTTTTTGGTGAAACCTTTTTGGTGAAAAGGTTAGGAAGCATCATGACTGAGAATGCGGCAAGCGTGAGAGTAGAATTGGAAGTGGATTTCGCAATTCAGGAGTTGTACAACTACAGAAAGGAGCTCCTGAAGCAATTCTGCAAACAGCTTGGATGCCCAGTGAAGGGCAGCGCAAACAAGGAACAGTTACAGAAAGCTCTGAGGGCCTGGTGGGAGGCCAAACATGTTGTCTCAGAAGAAGCTACTGAAGTGGACGGCACACAGGAGAATGTTGTTTTGCTCAGTGATTTGCCTGCGCGGTCAGCATCTAAGGCTGGCAGCAACCATTCCAGTAGGGTTATTTCTCCAGAGGAGCTGGAGGATAATCAGAGAGCTAGGGCTCATGAGATTGAGCTTTTGAAACTCAGAGCAGACGCCGATGAGAAGAAACTGCGCCTGGAAGTTGAGAGAGAGGCGCAGGAGAGAGCGGCGCAGGAGAGAAGGCATGCTCTCGCTTTGGAGGAGAAAAAGCTCCAATTGGCTCATGAGAGGAGCATGAAGGAGTTGGACATCAAATATAAAGAGAGGGTGCCCAGTTCTAATGGTGGCAGCGCACAACCAGTACAGGCGGGTAAGGTATACATACCAAAGGATCTGGTACAGAATTATCAGAGGGGTGATGATATTTATGCGTGGTTTAGAGCGTATGAACTAGCCCTAAAGATGAATGAAGTGCCTGAGAGGAATTGGGGAGCAGGATTGTGGAAGCATTTTGAGGCCTCTGGGAGGGATGTTTTGGCACCCTTAGAAGCAGAGGATGCTTTATCCTACTCCGCCATGAAGGAGGCTTTGTGCCTCAGGTATGGGCTCACTGCTGAACAGTACCGCCTGAAGTTTAGGAACTTCAAGAAGCTTGATTCAAGTACTTGGGTGGAGTGTGTGAGTATGTACACGCGTGCACTGGAAGGTTGGATGAAGGGCAGCAAGGTTACTGATTATGTGGGGTTGTGTCACTTGATTAGTAGGGAGCACTTAAGTAGTTTATGTGTCCCAGAGCTGCGCCAGCATCTTTTGGATAGCAAGTTAACTGATCCCAGTGAGCTTGCTAAAGAGGCGGACCGGTGGACTAGCACCAGGGTCCACAAGGGGGTGGTAAGTACCCCAGCCAAGGGTGGACAGGGTCCCCAGCAGAAGAGTGGGGGGGACACGGGTAATCAAAAGGAGTCTTCTAAAGGGCCCCAAACTGGTTCCCAGGAGAAGGTGTCTCAACCCCCCAAGTCTAAGAAGTCCTGGCCCCGTAAGGGCAAGCAGGACAACAGGCCCCCGCCTACCTGCTTTACATGTGGGGAGGTGGGGCACATTGCCCCCAAATGTCCAAAGAAACCTCCAGCACCCATTGGTGCTCCAGCACCGGCGTTAGCCAGTGTAGCTTTGGGAGGGGATTTGATTTCTAGTGGGGAGGAGGGGTTAGCAGTGATGACCCTTGTCTCTTTAGGAGACCAAGAGATGGCCCAGGAAGCCTTGCTGCCCTTAAACACTAAGAAATATGGGCAGAAGGTGACCATCAATGGAAAGGAGATAGACGCTCTGAGAGACACCGGGGCCAGTGTGACATCTGTCAGGTGTCAATGGGTGTCTGAAGAGCAGATCATTCCCAATGTACTCCGTCCTGTGGTGGCAGCTGACAGTTCAGTGCGCCTCTGCAAGTTGGCACGTGTTCCATTTGAGTGGGGAGGAGTCTCCGGTACATTGGAAGTTGTTGTAAGTGAGGCCTTGCCTGTAGATTGTCTATTAGGTAATGACCTGGAGAGCTCTCCATGGAAAGATGTAGAGCACAGGACTCACTTGGAGATGTTGGGTTTGCCTGCGTGGATCTGTGTGTCCACCCGGGCCATGACAGCCAGAGAGGGCGGTCTAGCAGAGCTGGAGCCTGGAACAAAGGCCCAGGAACCTACCAAGAGAAGAAGGGGTAGAGGGCGCGGGAAACCGGCCCCCACTGTTCCCACGGTCCAGGAGGAGGCAGACCCAGAGGGGGATGCCCTGGAACCTACAGGGGAGCAGGTGGCCGAACTAGGGGAATTGCCTGAGCTGTCCCAGTGGCAGCAGGAAGGTGGTCCCTCCAGGGAGGAATTCTGCCAGGCTCAGAAGGAGTGCCCTTCTCTCGTTGGTGTGCGGCAGCAGGCTGCCGACCAGGCCGCAGGCCTGGGGTCCAAGGAGCATTTGATCTACTGGGAGGATGACTTACTTTATAGTGAGCCTAAGTTCGCTGAGCCCGGTGCAGCACGAGTGCTGGTAGTGCCCGAGCGCTTCAGGAACTTCCTACTGGGTCTGGCTCATGACGTGCCTCTCGCAGGACATCTGGGGCAAGACAAGACCTATCACAGGCTTGTCACCCATTTCTACTGGCCCCAGATGAAGAAGCACGTCGCTGCCTTTTGTAAGTCTTGTCAGACTTGTCAGGCCAGTGGCAAGAGCGGAGGGAAGTGCGTGGCACCCCTCCAACCCTTTCCCGTGGTGAGCACCCCTTTCGAGCGGGTGGGCATTGACATCGTGGGGCCCCTGGATCCCAAGACAGCCCTAGGCAACAGGTTTATCCTGGTCTTGGTGGACCATGCCACTCGGTACCCGGAAGCCATCCCGCTCAGGACGGTCACAGCCCCCGTGGTGGGCCGTGCCCTGATGGGAATCTTTTCCCGGGTGGGATTTCCCAGGGAGGTGGTCTCAGACAGGGGGACAAACTTCATTTCTAGGTATATGAAGTCCCTGTGGGCGGAGTGTGGGGTGACATACAAATTCACCACTCCTTACCACCCTCAAGGAAATGGTTTGGTTGAGAGATTCAACCGCACATTGAAGGGCATGATCATGGGCCTGGAAGAGCCCATGAGGCGGAAATGGGATGTCTTGTTGCCATGCCTGTTGTTTGCCTACAGGGAGGTGCCTCAGAAATCCTTAGGGTTCAGTCCCTTTGAGTTGCTGTATGGCCACCCTGTCAGAGGGCCTCTTACTCTGGTGAAGGAGGGGTGGGAGAAATCCCGTGGGAAAACCCCTCAGGATGTGTTCAGTTATGTGCTGGCCATTCGCAACCAGACCAAGCGCTTCAGGAAGCTCGCTCAAGAGAACCTGGAGGCTAGCCAGGAGGAAATGAAGAGGTGGTATGACCAGAACACCTCTCTAGTGGAGTTCCAACCTGGACAGAAAGTGTGGGTGATGGCGCCGGTGGAGCCTTGTGCGCTCCGTGACAAGTGGTCTGGGCCATACAAGGTGGTGGAGCGCAAGAGCGAGGTTACCTATTTGGTTAACCTGAAGACTCCCAGGCAACCCCTGAGAGTGCTACATGTGAACCGCCTCAAACCTCACTTTGAGAGGACTGAAGTGACTATGCTCATGGCTACAGATGCTGGAGGGGAGGAGGATAGTGATCCTCTCCCTGACCTCCTGGCAGTCAAGGAGCAGGATGGGTCAGTGGATGGTGTGATACTCTCACCCACCCTGACCCCAGAGCAGCAGAAGGACTGTCGCCAAGTCTTGGGTCAGTTCGCCCCCCTGTTCTCCCTGACCCCAGGTGTCACCAAGTGGTGCGTCCACGATGTGGACACCGGTGACAACCTGCCTGTGAAACAGAAGTTTTACAGAGTGGCTGACAAGGTCAGGGCTAGCATCAAAGAAGAGGTTTCTAAGATGTTAGCGCTAGGGGTAATTGAGCCCTCCAGCAGCCCCTGGGCTAGCCCAGTAGTCTTAGTGCCTAAGAAAGCTGCTACACCTGGTGGCCCCCCAGAACTCCGTTTCTGTGTGGACTACCGCGGGCTCAATGCGGTCACCAAGACTGACGCGCACCCCATCCCCAGAGCTGATGAGCTGGTGGATCGGTTGGGAGCTGCCCGGTACCTGAGCACTTTTGATTTGACTTCAGGTTACTGGCAGATTGCCTTAACTGAGGGGGCCAAGGAAAGATCAGCATTTTCCACACCCGAGGGGCACTTCCAGTTTCGTGTCATGCCCTTTGGGATGAAAAATGCCCCGGCCACATTCCAGAGACTGGTCAACCAGGTATTAGCCGGGCTGGAGGAATTCAGCGCAGCATACCTGGATGACATTGCTGTGTTCAGCTCCACATGGGAGGAACACTTGCAACACCTCTGCGCAGTGTTGAAGGCTCTGCAGAAGGCAGGCCTCACTATCAAGGCCAGTAAGTGCCAGATAGGGCAGGGATCTGTGGTGTACTTGGGACACCAGGTGGGGAGCGGCCAGGTGGCGCCCCTACAGGCGAAGATTGAGACCATTCTGGCTTGGGAACCCCCCAAGACCCAGACTGAGGTGAGAGCCTTTTTAGGACTCACCGGGTATTACAGACGGTTTGTCAAAGGTTATGGCACCATTGTAGCCCCTTTGACAGAGCTGACATCTAGAAATCAGCCCAGAAAAGTGAATTGGACTGAGGCCTGTCAAACTGCTTTTGACACCCTCAAAACTGCCATGTGCACAGCACCGGTGCTTAAGGCACCTGACTTTTCAAGTGAGTTCATTGTGCAAACTGACGCTTCAGAGCAAGGCGTGGGAGCAGTACTCTCACAGATCAATGAGGAGGGCGAAGACCAACCAGTGGCGTTCATTAGTAGGAGGCTACTCCCCAGGGAACAGAGATGGAGTGCAATCGAAAGGGAAGCTTTCGCTGTGGTCTGGGCTCTGAAGAAGCTGAGGCCCTACCTGTTTGGGACTCACTTCCGTGTTCAGACCGACCACAGGCCCCTCAGATGGTTAATGCATATGAGGGGCGAGAATCCAAAACTGTTGAGGTGGTCCATTTCCCTACAGGGGATGGACTTCACGGTGGAGCACCGCCCTGGTACAGAACACGCCAATGCTGACGGTCTGTCCAGATTCTTCCGCCTTAGTGATGAGGACTCCCAAGAGGTTGGGTAGTTCTCCCCACTTTCAGCTGGAGGGGACACGTGTTAGACCTGACATCCTTGGCGTGGTTATTCCCCCATCTTTTTGCCTCTGACTCATGTATTTTTGATGCTGTGCTGGATTTCGTTTTTGCTGGTTTAGATGCTTTGGACCCTCTGCCACTGCTGAACAGTGTCAGAGGGTAAGTGCTCCCTCTGTAAATTGTCATATTGATTGAGTATACCTGATTGGCATATCTGTATCACCATGAAGTCCCTAGTAAAGTGCACTGTGTGTGCCAGGGCTGGTGATGACAGATGCTACTAGTGGGCCTGCGGCGCAGATTGCGCCACCCCCATGAGTAGCTCTAAAATGGTGTCTCAGGCCTGCCAGCGCAGGGCCTGTGTGCAGTCAGTGGACTGTCATGTCCGCCTGGCCAGTGTCCCCACTGGCTGGGCTTAACCCTCCCCTGTCTGTGCACATCAGCCACCCCTATGGAAGTCTCCAGGTACCCCCCTGGGCAGGGTGCAGTGTATGGATAGGGGAGAGCATGTACTAGTGCAGGTAACATGCACTGGTAGAGAGCAGCAGCCACTTTGTGTGCTCACTGCTGTAGGGCTGTAAGGCTCCCTAGGGTAACATGGGGAGTCTGGTCCCATTGGACCCCAGCCTATCTCCCTATAGGAACAAGATGGAACATCAATGAAAGATATCCCTGAACTCAGAATTAAATGACACATCTTTTAGTGAAGGTTGTTTTTGGATCCTGGGGTTGAGAATAGCACTTTTAGAAAGTGGCTGTTCTTTTGTTTAAACCTTTCTGTGTGCTTGGGCCTGTGTGTGTGGAATGCCTGCATGACAGGAGCTGCAGGGCCCCGGAGGGGGTTGGAGTCAGCCCAGGGGTGAAAGGCGACATCTGTTGCCCGGGGAAGGGGAGAGAGAAGCGCCTGATAGTGCTGGGCTGTGCCTGCCTGACCACCGTGCTGGCTAACTCCCCTGCCGGCCTGCTGTCACCTCTGGCCCTGAAGCTGTCAGGAAGAAGAACGCCAGAAACATTCCAGAGCCAAGGACCCCCTTGCACCAGGGACTTCAAAGGCGTTTAGGGGTATAAGGGAAGGACCCTTTACTACAGAAGATTAGATTCTGAAATTCGACAATCAAGAAGGACCCTCAGCTGGAAGGAGGACGGCGAGAGAACTAAAGGAAGATTGCCTTGCTGTGTGCTCTAAGGGCTGACCTGTTCTGCTGTATCCCTGGAAGCTGAGGAGGAGAAAGGGACTTTGCTGTGGGCTGTGTCCCTGCCTGCTTGAAACTAAAGAGACTTTGCTGTATGCTGTGTCTACAACTTGAATCTCCAAGGGCCTGAGAAGAGCTGGCTCCCTGTCTGCAACCCAGGAACACAAAGGTTGCCCAAGGCTACAAGAATCTGCTGTGCCCCCCCCCCTGAAGCTGCTGTGTGGCGAGGAGATCGTGAAACCGTGTGGTTTGCCTGTTTAGCGCATTGGCTGCTCTCTGCTGCTTGAGAGCGCCGCGCTGACCCAGCCTGCTGCATTGCCAAGGTCGACGTGTTCATCGACACGTGTGTGGGGCATACCGGAGACCTGTGAGCCTCTGCAGCGCAAGGAGCGCTGAAAAACAATTGCTGGCCGTATCACCGCCGCTGCCCGGGGCCAGAGAACCTCTGTCTGAAGCGCCATCCCGATCGGAGCTCAAACGGCGAAGAACGAAGCCGCCGCGCTCCCATTGGTGGAGGGAGCCGAGCCCCCTCACTAACGCCGCGACGGGATTGGCCCGTGTGGCGCAGCGTCATCAGCAGTGCTGGGCCGTGATTGGCCTAGGGAGCGGAGCGTCATCGTTGTTTGTCCCGGGAGCCGCACTGCCATTGGCTGACTCCCGGGTGCTGTGGAGGCTCGCCTGAGGAGCCGCGAAGGGATTGGCTGCCTTTGCTCAGGCAGCCGAAGAAGCTGGGAACCAACGCGATCACCGCCGGGCCCGGGAAGAAGTGACCTGACCTCGCCGAGGGATCTCCGCCGGTGCTCCAGCCCCTGGCCTGCCGTCTCTGCTCCCCGCTGCTCTTTGAAGGATCCAGAGCGGGCGGAGAGCGTCCGGAGACCGGCCGGGCGGGAGCAACACTGAGCCTTCCCCCGCGAGGTGCCCCTGGGGGACCCGCGTCACCGCGAGCACGGGGAAAGAAGTCCCCCCTCCCTGAGGATACCGGGTGAGACGCGCTAGGAGCGCTTGTGGTCCCTGAAGCCAGGGGACCATTGGGGGCATAATTTAATAACGCTGGCATTGTTTCTTTGCTCATTTGAAGAGCCTGGTCAACATAATAACCCTGGCATATCTTTAAAACGCTGGCATTGTTTGGACTGCTCGTTTTTCGAGCGCATCATTTAGCAATCAGGGGCATTATTTTTAATACCTGATTTAAGGGACTTGAGACTGTTTTGTTTTGCTGCCTATTTACAAGAACCATTAAGAATTAAGTGCAACCTTTAAGATAAAAGGCTAAGTTGTCTACAGAAGTGATTATCATGCAACTGCTTCTTTTATATGCTGAAACTAGATAAAGTTATATATTTTTATAAAATATACTTACCTGTGTGGTCTCAGTTTGTGGTGGATTGGGGATTATTGTTGTGTTAAGTGCAAGTATTATCCACGTTGCCTCTGTTTAGCCTAGACTGCTCACGCCATGCTACCTTGAGGGTGAGCGGGGGTTATCTCGGAGGGTTATTCCTTCACCCTGACTAGAAGCAAGGGTCCCTACTTGGTCTAAGGTACTTACCTGTGCCAACTAGAGACCCCCGGTTCTAACATCTTCCATTAATGTTTATCTGCAGTGGCCTTGCAGAGAGGGGCTGTTTTTAGATCCGTGACTCATCTAGTATTCTGTGCCTGACATGGTGCAGAGTCCACATGTCCCACTCCAGGTACCAAGCCACCCTTGGTCTAAATGTATCCTTCCCAGGGGGTCTACTTCCCAAAGGATGACTGGCAGCTGCTGCCTTGGAGAGCTCTTGCCTTTAAGTCTTGTGCAGCATGGACACCTGTGCCAGTGACATCAGGACTCACCGTAATAAGAACTTGGCATACTGCTCTTCTGTAATAATCATTTACAGCAGAGTTGTGCAATAAAGCCTGCTGCCAGAGCCTACAGGCAGTGTTGATGCATGCTTTCGAGGGGAACAGCAACTGACACTTAGGCTGTAAACAGGGAGCGTTTGAGCTCCATGTCCTTTTTCTTCCTCTAAAAATCCACACTGGTTGCCTGATAAGCCGTCACTGATGGCATTTTTCTGGAGTTTACAAAACGGGAAAAAAAATTGATCTGTGGAGCTACAAAAGAATCCTGCTTTAATCAGTGGCGAAAATTCCTAAAACATGTTAGTAAAAAATTCAGCTCGCAATTAAGTTATTGTACTGATTACACATTTATGCTACATATCCTCCATCTGAAGAGCTCGTTAGAAGTAGAAAGAGAACAATAATTTCTGAAGGGGATGGGAGGGGTGATGGCGTGTCCATGCCATCCACTGTTTTACAAGTCACATTAGAGTTTTGTGACTTCATATAGACCTTCGTCTTTTGCCTCATTCCTGCTTTTGGTCCACCTGATCATTGAATCAAGTTATTTATTTTGATTTATTAGTATGGTTTGTGAACCTTTGCACATTTTTTAAAATATGCCAATACTAGATCGAAGTAGAAAACATTATTTTAAGATGAATGTTTATTGTGCTTGTGGAATTGCTTTATGTATAACTAGCATTTTGCCTCACTATGCATATCACAACATTACTCAATGAGACGGTAAGTACTATTAGTGACTTCAAATAATAGTTACGGTTATTTTTTGCATATTTTTAGATAGCAGGAAGACATTTATTTTGGGTGATATTGCAGTCCGCATCTAGGATGCACATTTGGGCCTGTATTATGTAACAGGTGCATTGTCCCTGTTTGCGCCACAGCAAGTTTCAAGTATGGGCCAGGTGAACATGTCTACATCCTAGTGCATCATTATTTGAACATCCAAGGCAGAGTATCCCTAAGGATATTGAATGTCAGATAATGTTGCAAAGTTCAGGTTGTACCAGGATGCTGGTCAGGATGTACATGATTAAGATCGTAATCAAAGGTTTAGTACACACACAATAGTCTGCGCCTGCTCAGAGAATGTTATGGTCATGTGAAATGACTTGGATTCCTTTTATAGTAAAGGTTGGCTGTAACTTCTTATATGTGTCCCCAGACTTGTGTTTAGTACGTCAAGACAAGTTAGTGTGACTTAGGGACATGCATTTTCTTCTACATCCTAGTAAGTCATAGAGGGAATCACCTCCCTTCAGGTATTGCGGCCAATATATCCATTTCTTGGCGTTCCTGTGATATCGTAATGAATTTTGGGTGTTGTAGACTTGTGTTGCTTCTCTTATACTAAGTAGACTAACACTTCTGAAAAGAATTACTTCTAGGTCAAGAATTCAGGATTGGGAGTTTGAGCTGGTCACCCTATAGGATTATGCCAGAGTTGATATCTGATGTCCCTCGTGTTTGTTGAGTTTGACTTATTGCAAACCAGAAAGGAAAGCCTTCAAAGATGTTCTCATTATTTTGTTCTCATTATTTTGTTGCAGGTTTGTTGGACGGATGAACATCTATGAAGATAATCAAACAGTCACTGCAAGGTTAGTTTGCTCCTCCATGCATCATTATGTTTCACACGTGTATTACTTACTATTGCAGACTTCGTTGTCATAGATCAATCAATCAATCAATCATCGTATTTATATAGCGCACTACTTACCCAGAAGGTCTCAAGGCGCTGGGGGGGGGGGGGGGGGGGGGATCTGCTACTGCTCGAACAACCAGGTCTTGAGTTGCTTCCTGAAGGCGAGGTGGTCCTGGGTCAGGCGGAGGTGGGTGGGGAGGGAGTTCCATGTCTTGGCAGGGAGGTAGGAGAAGGACCGTCCCCCTGTGGTGGCTCTGCGGATGCGGGGGACGGCGGCGAGGGCGTGGCTGGTCGAACGAAGCTGGCGTTTGGGAGCGTAGAAGTTGAGGCGGCTGTTGAGGTATCCTGGGCCTTGGCTGTGTAGGGCTTTGTGTGCGTGGGTGAGGAAACGGAAGGTGATTCTCTTGTTGACCGGGAGCCAATGCAGATCTCTCAGGTGTCCGGAGATGTGGCTGCGACGGGGGATGTCCACGATGAGTCGTGCTGAGGCGTTCTGGATCCGCTGGAGTCTCTTCTGGAGTTTGGCGGTGGTTCCGGCGTAGAGGGTGTTGCCGTAGTCCAGATGGCTGGTGACAAGGGCCTGGGTGACCGTCTTCCTGGTCTCGGTGGGGATCCACCGGAAGTTCTTACGTAGCATGCGCAGGATATTGAAGCACGACGAGGAGACGGCGTTGACTTGTCTGGTCATGGAGAGGGAGGAGTCCAGGATGAAGCCCAGGTTGCGTGCGTGGTCTGTTGGTTTGGGTGCGCTGCTAGGGCGGGGGGCCACCAGGAGTCGTCCCAGGCGGAGGGTGAGGATCCCAGGATGAGGACTTCCGTCTTGTCCGAGTTCAGTT
This sequence comes from Lissotriton vulgaris, assembly GCF_964263255.1. Classification (NCBI taxonomy): domain Eukaryota; kingdom Metazoa; phylum Chordata; class Amphibia; order Caudata; family Salamandridae; genus Lissotriton; species Lissotriton vulgaris. The sequence goes on along the minus strand of NW_028247741.1, from coordinate 59,770 downwards.
TCAGGTGGCTGTTCTTCATCCATTCGGCTACCTCTTTCATCCCTTCGTGAAGGTTGGCTCTGGCGGTGGCGGGGTCGTTGGTAAGGGAGAGGATCAGCTGGGTGTCGTCGGCGTAGGAGATGATGTTGAGGTTGTGCTGGCGTGCAATGTCTGCGAGGGGGCTCATGTAGATGTTGAAGAGGGTTGGACTGAGCGAGGAGCCTTGAGGGACGCCGCAGATGACTTCGGTGGCTTCAGATCTGAACGGGTGGAGGCGGACTCTCTGTGTTCTTCCGGCGAGGAAGGAGATGATCCACTCCAGTGCCTTCTCCTGGACTCCGACGTTGCTGAGGCGTTGTACTAGGGTACGATGGCAGACAGTGTCGAAGGCCGCGGAGAGGTCGAGGAGGATGAGGGCCGCTGTTTCTCCGTTGTTGAGCAGCGCTCGGATGTCATCGGTGACTGCGATCAGGGCGGTCTCGGTGCTGTGGTTGGCCCGGAAGCCAGACTGCGAGGGGTCGAGGGATCCGTTCGTCTCGAGGAAGGCGGCCAGCTGCTTGTTGATGGTCTTCTCGATGACTTTTGCAGGAAACGGGAGCAGCGAGATGGGGCGGTAGTTCTTGAGGTCGGTGGGGTCAGCCGATGGCTTCTTGAGTAGAGCGCTGAGTTTGGCGTGCTTCCAGCTCTCCGGGAAGGTAGCGGTGTCGAAGGAGGTGTTGATGATGTCCCGCAGGTGGGGTGCGATGATAGCGTCGGCCTTGTTGAAGACGTGGTGAGGGCAGGGGTCGGTCGGAGATCCGGAGTGGATGGAGTTCATCGTGCGGACGGTGTCTTCGGTGCTGATCGGAGTCCAGGCGCGGAGGGTGGTGGTGGGGGGCGGTGGTTCGGTCGTGGTGCTCGTCGGTTGAGTGCTGAAGCTGTTGTGTATGTCCGCGATCTTGTTGTGGAAGTAGGAGGCGAGGGAGTTGCAGAGGTCTTGCGAAGGGGCGATGTCGTTGTTTCCGGCGTTGGGGTTGGAGAGCTCTTTGACGATGTTGAAGAGTTCTTTGCTGTTGTGTGCGTTGTTGTCCAGTCGTTCCTTGAATGCAGTTTTCTTGGTGGCGCGGATGAGTTGGTGGTGTTTCCGGGTAGCGAGCTTGAGGGCAGTCATGTTGTCCGGTGTTGGGTCTCTGCGCCAGGTTCTCTCGAGGGCTCGGCAGTTCTTCTTGGAGCTCTTGAGTTCGTCGGTGAACCATGGGGCTTTCTTGCTGCCGGGTCTGCTGGGCGGGGTCCTCAGGGGGGCGAGCTCGTCTGCGCAGTCGCTGATCCACTTCGTGAGGTTGGTGGCCGCCTGGCTAGGGTTCGTTGTGCTGGTGGGAGGGTTCATGCTCAGGGAGGACGCGAGCTGGTCGGCTGTGATCTTGTTCCAGTTCCTGCGTGCAGCCTGTTGCTGGTGGTGGTGGATCATGGTCCTTGCGAAGCTGAAGTGGACGCAGCTGTGGTCCGTCCAGTGGAGTCCGGTGGCGTGGCTGAAGGCGATGTCCTTGCTGGATGAGAAGACGGGGTCGAGTGTGTGTCCGGCGTAGTGGGTGGGGGTGGTCACCAGTTGCTTGAGTCCCAGGTTGGCGAGGTTGTCCAGCAGGGTGGTGGTGTTGCGGTCGTTGTTGTTCTCCAGGTGGAAGTTGAGGTCCCCTAGGAGGATGTAGTCAGCGGAGCAGAGGGCGTGCGGGCTGATGAAGTCGGCGATGTCTTCGCTGAATTGTGTGCGTTGTCCAGGGGGTCTGTAGATGAGGGTGCCTCTGAGGGTGGTCTTGGGGTTGATGTGGACTTGGAAGTGCAGGTGCTCGGCGGTAGCGAGGGTGTCATCGGTGTTGGTCGTGATGCGGATGGTGTTCCTGTGGACAATGGCGATGCCTCCTCCGGTGTGGTTGATGCAGTCCCTTCGGATGATCTTGTAGCCGTCTGGGATGGCGATGGCGATGTCAGGCGCGGAGGAGGCGTTCATCCAGGTTTCCGTGAAGAAGGCGACGTCTGGGGCTGTGGTGTCGAGCAGGTTCCAGATCTCGATGGCGTGCCTGTGGACGGAGCGGGTGTTGAGCAGGATGCATCTCAGGTGGCTGCTGCTGTTGCTCGTCGAGGTCTTGGGCACTGCTGGAGTGGTGCAGGTCCGGATGCAGGTGAACTTGCAGGAGTTGCAGCAGAAGGGTCCGTGGGTGCGTCTCGGGGTGGCTCGGTAGCAGCCCGGGACTCGGCCGGCGTTGAGTGCGTTGAGGGTGGCGGCGTCGTACGTCCGGCGGGTGGGCAGGGGTCTGCGGGGGCCAGGGGTCCTGGCACTGGGCGCGGTCCAGGCACGGACGGGCGCAGACGGGCTTACCGTTGGCGCACCTTCGTCGCTCAGTCGTGCGTGGGTGTGGCCTGAGAAATGGGGGTGGTTTTCTGTATCATATGGTTCACCTCCAACTCCACCTCAAACCCATGCATTCGTACTCCTTGAAATGTTGAACTTGTTGAAGCTGGATCATTTCTGATATTTCCTTGCAATATTTACTATCATTTAGTAGATACGAGTACTTTAGCGCTTTGTCCAAATAACTGCATTGTTGTGCTAGCCCTGTTCAGTTTATTTCATGTCGGTTTTGCACTCCGGTTTTCCATCACTTTTACAGTTGCCTTATTTATCCTTTCTGAGTGTGAAATATTTCTGTACATTCTTTGTAATCTCTTCACCGTTTTCCCAGGTATGGCCTTTCAGTGAGTCTCATGGCAGAACTCCACTGCTATCATGTACTGGGCTGAATGAATATTACATGGTGATGTTTGCTCTGTACTCGTTTTTATTGTCTTCTTAAAGTTTAAGCACGCTTTTTGTTTATCACATTCAGCCTTCACTGCAGACCACTTTAAAGAGGGGTTTCTTTCAGATATGGTATTGTTTTACCAGTAAACCGTGCATTTACATCCACCACATTGTTTTGTTCAGTGTCTAGGGTTACAGCTGTTTTGAAAGCTTGTAAAGGCTACCTCAACATCTTAACCACCAAATTACACCATAACATGTATTTAACTCTCTAAGTTCACTTTTTGATATATTGAATAACATCAGGGCAAAATGGTGGAATGATATTAGCAATTAGCACTCTTGTCTTGGAATGTATGGTTCACACTCTTTCTGTTGCACTACCTACACAAGACTTACTTCAACTATATCTGAATTTAGGCAGTAAATGCTCTAGTTGGGATAACAATTCCACTGTTTTCACCAAATGGTCTGGAGATGCACGGCAATAGAGCCTTTTTGGCATGCAGTGACCGGAGAGCTATCTTAGGTGACAGGCAGGACTGGCTCACACAGCCACCACAGGATCTGCTTGTTTGGCATCATGAGATGACTGAAGAAAGTCCTGGTCCAACGCACTGTGATTTATCTTGTCAGCGCGCTTCCTAATGTAACAATGCTGTGGCGTGGAAATCTGCCACAGTCGTTTTAATTGCAACATGATTCAAAGATGTGTCCATGTGGACGGAGGCGGAAGATTGTGGTATTAGAGCCCAGGGTGCAAGAACTGCGATAAGAGTAATGACACACACCTGTGATACACAACTGATCGACAAGACTCTGCAGAATGTATTTTTAGCAGATTGCGTTGACTGTGGTTTTTTTAATCACCAATGAGTGCTCTGTGGATTGATGGTTGGAACCGGTGGTCTTTTCTAAACGAACATGAATATGCATTAAGCAATACATTTTTTGTGCTTTATTATTCAGTGAACACAATGTTATGTTATGTTATGTTATGTTATGTTATGTTAAAGAAATTTGTAAGGCGCAGCTAACACCATTAGGTTTCTTGGCGCCAAAATGAGGAGAGCAGATGAAGAAGCAACAGAGGAAGTTTTATTGGTAGGATTCGGTAAAAAGAAAAGTTTTAAGAGAAGATCTGAATTTGGGGTATGGAGTGGACAGTCTGAGGGGCAGAGGGAGGGAATTCCAAAGAGTGGGGGCTAGATAGGAGAACTTAAGCCCGCCATGTTTCTTTCTCTTATATCTGGGAATGGATAGCAGGGCCAGTTGGGAAGACCGGAGAGTGCGAGGGGGAACATAGGGTTGAAGGAGGGAAGAGATGAAGTAAAAAAGTCTGTAAAGTTCATAATCACAATCTCATGCTAGATCTTCTTTGAGTATACCTTCCAATTTCTACATACAAAGCTAATTGTAAAAGACTTTTAAAGTAAAGAAAATGTAATAAAAGTCAAACTGGGGTATTGGGTTCAGAGGAAACAGACCTAACACTGGGGAGTTAAAATCAAGGTCCAGCCTTCAAGACATAATTCCCATAGCTTGAAAACAAAACGAATGGGCCTATCTATCATTCCTCTTTCTTTTAAGTGTTATACTATATAATATGTGTGTGTGTGTATATATGTATATATATATATATATATATATATATATATATATATATATATATATCTACACAATCCGAAAATAAAGTCGGAAAAATGGCAAGCACGCTGGTATCCGGTTCAAGTATTTTTCTTGCAGACCCCCCCTCACCCCAGACAGACGCGTTTCCCTAATCTAGCTTCCTCTGTGTCGGTTTGTGCAAACAATCATACGCCACTTTAAACCCACCTATCATCTCTACAATCATTGACATAAACGATGGTAAATATTGTCAACGGTGGTGGCCATCTTTAAACATATGTGTCCACATATATTGACAGTGTTTATCATGGCGAAAAATAAAGTGCTTAGAGCATATTAAAAACATTTTTTATTGCAAACATCTGATATTTATAGTGCATTCTCACATTCTTATTTTTATATTTATGCAGAGTGAGTAGATGTTCTGATCCTGTATTGTCACAATGAAATGCTCATTTATGTACATTTTTGCTTTGTAGGGGTGTATCCCCCAATGTATACCGTTAATAATATTCAGAACCAGAATATCTTATCAATTTGATCTATTTGGTATTTTTATAGTCCATTTACTTCACTTTTTTGTTTTGTGGCCCTGTATGGGCAATCATCCCTCTGCTATATTTATTTTCAAAATTAGATGTCGGCTTTTGAGTAGGTTTCAGTTTGTAAGCAAGTTTTTCGGTTTATCAGTTAGATAATGGACAAGAATAACAATATTTCATCGCATGATCCCATGTGCACAGTTAGAGGTGGACCCCCAATTCCTCGTCATTATTTAGGCCCCATGGAGTCTTAGTTTTCAAGTCATTAATATACCGTGATTCTAATACTCTAAGTGCCTTTTCCCTGTCGCCCCTTCTTTCCAGACGTTTAACCTGGTCGATACAATAAAAACTTAGAAGATCCCTATCGCTTTTATGATGTTCATGAAATGGCGAGCAACCGGATAGGTTTAATCCTTTTTCACGATTGCGCGCATATATTCCAGGATTCTAAGTTTCGTGGGATTGATAGTACTCCCTATGTATCTTTTCTTACACGGGCACTCAAGACAGTAAATGGTGTAATCTGAATTGCAAGTAAGTAAGTAAGTAAGCAAGGAGTTTGTGTATTTTCCTATTGGGTCTATCTTCTCCTGTTCTGGCCGGATATTCTGATACCTTCCTACTGCCTTTGCAGGCTTTGCAGCGCAAGCAGGGGAAAAACCCTTTGATGTTACAGAGTTCCTTCGTTTTGGACTTTGAGGAAAAATGACTGTGGACTAAATGATCAGAAAGTGACTGGCAGTGTTGATATGTTATCAAAGGTTGCTGAGAAAGATGCCCTTTTAAAACGCTGTCAGTCTTTAAGATGTGCCAGTTTTTCTTAAAAATGTGGAGTAGGTCCCCCGATTTTGTGTTAAACTTGGTGATCATTCTCACCTCGTCTTCCACTTTTGGTACATTTTTTACCAACAGAAGATCCCTCCTGTCGGTTGCTGACGCTTTGTTTGAAGCCTGTACAAGTAAGCTCTTGGAATAACCCTTATCACAAAACCTTCTGCTAGCATACGCTTCAGCTTCTTTAAAATCAGTTTCAACTGAACAGTTTCTTTTGAGCCGCAGAAACTCGCCATAGGGGACATTTTTAATGAGGCTCTTCGGATGGTAACTGGCCGCATGTAACACGGCGTTGCCTGCCGTAGATTTTCTAAAGAGTCTCGTCTGGAGGGTGTTGTTGTATATAAAAACCTCCAAATTCAAGTAGCAAATTGTTACACTTATAGTACCGGTAAATTTTAGGTTGTAGTTGTTATTATTAAGGACGGCGATATACTCCTCAGCAGAGGTACGATCGCCGCGCCATATAATAAAAAGATCGTCAATATACCTAGTCCACATTAAGATTTTGTCAGCCCACATCTCATTGGTCTCACCCCATGCCTCATGCTTCTCCCACCAGCCCACAAACAAGTTCGCGTAGCTGGGGGAGAAGCACGAGCCCATGCAAGTCCCCCTTGTTTGTTTGAATAACTGGCCTGAAAAAAGGAAAATGTTATGGTGTAAACAGAAATATATAATTTTCAGCAATATCTTGGTATGTGATCTATATTTCTCTGGTTTTTTGTCTAGAAACCACTTGATTGCCTTCATGCCATCTTCATGGGCTATACAAGTGTATAGATTTACCACATCTAATGTTATTAAAAGCAAATCCGATTCCCAAGAAACATTGTCTATAATAAAATATGAAACAAAATGTAAAACTTTAAATTAAAAACGTTTCATTTATCATGTACAAAATTCAACTTTCATTACACTTGATGAAGACAGGTATTCAGGCTAACCTTAACAAATCTCTAATACAAAGATTTTCCTAACTGAGCCTAACATCATGACATCATGCATTGCATACAAATTTTGTACATCCTATCGTTGGGGGCCAACGGCAAGGTCTTAACCGGTGTCAGATCCCTTTCACCAAATTTCCGCCCTCACGTGTGAGTGGCGCATGCGCAGAGGGCTTTGCCCTCGTAGCCAACCGTAACTTCACTTGTCATGGGGGCCCCCTTCCACTCGGCACCATCCTAAGGTCGTCCGAGTTCCCGTGCAGGGTAACCGTAAGAAGGACAGCGTGGGCTCTTTCCCCCCCCCCCCCTTTTCCCTGCACTCTCTTCCATCGCAGCGGATATCCGGCCCCTGGAAAATTCGTGGGAGGGGCATATAGCCGTCTCCCCTCTGGGAGGGGCCTATGGCCGTCTCCCCCTGGGCGATCCCATCCGTAATGGGTGCCGCCCCCCGTGGGAGGGGCCAACGGCCGCCTCCCCCCGCTAGGGACCTTGAAATCACTGCTCACCGATCATGACCTTACCGCCACAGGCCAGGTAGTTGACCGACTATCTGGCCTCCCCCACAACTCCTATAGGTCATGTCTCCTCAATCCCGCTAGCCAAGCTATCATGTCTCCTATCCAAATGTCATTCCCCACCCTGGACAGGTGTACCCCATCGTCTGAATAACAGCGGTCCCCCCAGATGCACCCGTGAGGTATACTTTAAGGTGGTTAGATCGAAACAATTTCTCCATTTTATTGTTGACCCTCTTTACCGAATGGTTCAACGCTGTCGTGGACCTCCCACCTCTCCACACCCTCCTCGAAATTGTGTGACCAAGCTATTTTGCACCCCAGGAGTGTCTTTGCTAACCAACTAACTGCTGAAAGGTTGTGTTTGATTAGAGCCCGTCTGCCCAACCTCACCAAGTCATTGCCCCCAATGTGTACTATGACTACTGATGGCGGTGACCTGTGCCGCCCTAACAATTCCTCGACAAAACTTTGCAGTTGGTCAATACACAAACCGCCCTTCCCATGGAAGGACACCCTGAAACCATATTCCTCAGATGTGTGAATCGCATCACCTGCCCTGAATATGTCCGTGGCACGTCTCACGTATGAGTGGCCCACGACCCAGACCACTCGTCTTCCATTCCTTGCTCCTGAAGTGGTGGTTAGCTGATAACGGGCCGGTCCCAATTTCCGCCCTGCGTCACAGGCTCGTGAAACTGTAATCCAAACAAAAGACAACAAGCGTGAATGCACTTCTTCAGTAAATTACAACATGTGCAACTGCACGTAACGTTTGAAACAGTTCGAAGACCAGCGCACCAACTGTTTAACATTGTCTGCCTGCAGACCCCCGGACGTCGCTTCTGTAGCGGCCCCTATCCTGAATGAATGAGTTCCAAAATCACTCGGGTTCAAGCCCGCAGCTGCAATCGTGATTGCCAGCATCCTCTGGAATTGAAACTTTGTTAACTGGGTGCCATCAGCATGCTGCAGCAAGGCCCCCCCCATGTCGCCACCCTTTGTTTTAGGTAGGCCTCACTGTGCATCACTGGACAACAGGCACTACCCGGAGCGCGCTGCAACACAATGCTACTCCCCTGGGCTTCTGGTCTGTCTTTGACCTGGCAATCGTGATCATCAGGGAATCCCCCCCTCACTTGCGTGTGGTCCCTGCGCAGACCCCCCTCGGTATCCCTTTTAATGGCAGCCACTAGTTCGCCTACCTGCAGGGCCCCGTAGAATGCCAACGCAAATGCTGCCCGTAATAGGGCAACCTCACTGGGTGAGGAGCATATCTCCTCTAGTTTATAAAGGAATCCGCCGGGTCCCTGATCCCTTGAAGCTGAGCCATAAACGATATGGCGGCCTTATACCGACTGGCGGTTGCCGCCGACCGGCCCTCCTCATGAAGTGCCACTAAAAATTGGGTAAAGGACCCCTCCTGACACCATCTATGCTCCCATGCAGGGCCCAAAAAGGCGCAGTACGAGCGGAACGCCCCTTCATAAGCTTTCCTTGTCCTGTTCACTAAACTGGCTGCCACAAAGTTTTGTAGTCCGGGGCGCCGATTTGCCATAATGCTTCGGGAAATGGCGCTGCCACTAGCTCCGCTGAGGGTAAGCACTCCCTGAATGCCTGCATTTTGAAACGAGAGAGCGCATCAGATGCATTATTCAGTACTCCCGGCACATGTTTTGGCCTGAATTGTACATAGCTTCAAGCATTTCAACACAATTTCTTTCAACAATCGCAATATCCACTTGAAGCGTGCTGCCTGCTGGTTAATGCACTCAACCGCAGTCATGTTATCAGACCAGAATATCACCGAGCGGTTTCGGAACTCTTCTGGCCAGGCCGACAACGCTACCCAGATCGGGAATAACTCTAGGAAACCAATGTTGCTCGTCAACCCACTTGCTTCCCACCATGCTGGCCATTTCTGGGCCGACCATCGGTTTACCAAGGATTGCGCCAAACCCCACACTGCCCGCAGAGTCGGACCATAAACCTAACTCTGCTGACGAGTCCGGGGCTTTGCTCCAGACTACCCGGCCATTGAAATCCGCCAGGAATGCCAGCCAAATGAGCATGTCCTGGCGAACCTCTGCCGACAGTCTCATGCGATGGTGCCCTTCTTTGAGGCCAACCATGGCCTGGGCAATGGATCGTGAGAAAGGGCGAGCCATCGGTATAACCCTCAGTGCAAAATTCAGCTGTCCCACTGTTTGCTGTAGTTGATGCAGTGTCACCTTGTCGTTCCTAAGACATTGTAGCAAGGAGGCCCTGAATTTTGCGGTCTTCTCCGCCGGCAGACGGAAGCAACCCTCCACGGAGTCTAGTTCAATACCCAGAAACTCCAGGAAGGTAGTTGGCCCAACTGTCTTACCTGGCGCCAACGGAACCCCGAAACCCAGCATGAGCACGTAGAATTCCTGCAATGCCCGTGCACAGTCCAGAGAGCCCGCCGGGCCGAGAAACAGGAAATCATCGAGATAATGCATCACATGTTAGTGCCCTGAGGCCTTCGAGAATGCCCACTCCAGGAATGAGCTAAACATTTCAAAGTAGACACAAGAAATTGAACAACCCATCGGCATGCACATATCCATGTAGTACTTCCCCTGGAATGCGAAACCCAACAAGTGCTGATCCTGGGGATGCACCGGTAGTAACCTAAATGAGGATTCAATATCCGATTTTGCTAACAATGCACCGGGGCCTAGGCGTTTCAACATGACTACGGCGTCGACAAATGATGCATACCTCACACTGCAAATGCCTGCATCGATTGCCTCATTCACGGAAGCCCCCCTTGGTGCAGATAGATTATGAATGAGCCTGAATTCGCCTGTCTCCTTTTTGGGAACTACCCCTAATGGGGAACACACAAAATTGGCCGTTGGTATTTCACCAAATGGTCCTGCAACCCGCCCCAAGCGAACCTCTTTTGCAATTTTCGTGGCGGCCACCGTCGGGTTGTGCATAACGGACAGTTGGTTTCTGCATAAGGGGGCCCCCCGAAAATCACCCGCCGGGATCCTGAAACCATACGAGAAGCCATCTCTCAGGATCCCGGCGGACACATGATCAGGGTATTTGTTCAGCCAGGGAGTCAAAGCCAAAATATCCACGGACGATTGTTTAGTCATCCGAGGCACTGTGTCAATCCTGCTTGGTACCCTCTTTTCCTCCGGTAACATTGCCTCTGGATCGGCAGCTAGTTTTGGGGTGGGAGGTGTTACCACAACCTGCGCAGGCATGCCTGAACCTGCATGTTCCTTGCGGCCTACTACACGTTCCCTTGTTAAAACCCCAACATACCCCTCGCTTATTCCCATTCCCGCCTGATCTAGACTGAGTCTCTCCCCCGTGGGCTGGTTGAAAGGGCTGTGGATGTTTCTGCTGAACAGCCCTGAAACCATTCACACACGACCCTGTTCCTCCCGCCGAGCCCGAGGTGAACTGCGCATGCCAAGATACAGTGTCCAAACAATCCTAAGTCAGCGATACATTAAACTCTTTTCTTTTCTGAACGACACATCGTACCCTTTCCATGCGTCCCCTCCATATTTCTCATGGAAGCCCGTGATCCTGCTCTGGTAGCATGCAAGGTCTCCCAACAATTCTGATGTTCGCTCACCCATAATTGCTACAAACACAGAAAAAGCCCTGATCCAGTTCATCATAGACTCCTCCAACCTGAATTCTGCCATTTTTGCCCTCCGTTCACTGGGGTGCCACAAATCTTTCTGGGTTTTGGCATATTCTAATTCACGATTGTCCGTTAACAATGAAAACATATTAATGTATTTGTTCGCCCACACCATCTCTTTCGTGGCCATCGGAACATGTTGTGCCAGGCATTCCCGCCTTGAAGGTACAGCGCCCTCCCCCATTATTGGGAGCGACCTCTTACCATTTTCTGTCGTACCTCCGGTCGTGTCCGTCGCCTTATTCTGGTTCTCGACCGCGGCCGTGTTCGCCACCTGCAGAGGAATAGAAGGTATGTTCCCTGCCCCAGAGCCCCTTGCCTGCCTGAGCTGGTCGATAATTTGCCTGGCTTCCTCAGCTGGATCTACCGCAGCCACGGATCCCCCCGCTCCCTTCTTCAACCAAGGCAATACCGCGGCTAGATGCATCACCAGTTCCGGGGGCACCTGTTCCTTATCCAGTGGTGTGATAATCACAGGGATTGGCAATCCCCCATCCGGTGCGGGCACCGGGCTGGCCGCTGGGGTTGCTGAGACCAGCGGAAGTTCCATCGGGACTGGGACCTCGCTAGGACCCCCTTTCCCTTTCTTCTTTTTCCCCTTGTCCCCCCCTGGAGTAACGTTTGGCAAAGCAGGCCCCACGATCCTCTTAGGTCTCCCTGAGGGCCCCGCTTGAGCTTCCACTTTCTTCTGGAGCGCCGCTAAGCTGCGACCCAATCGGTCTACTTTACCAAATTTCCTGTCCATCGCCAACACTTGATTTACCAGTGTGCGAAGCATCCGTTCCATCTTGGAGCTCTTCCCATTCTTCTTTCCAGGCATATCCAACGTTCTGGTGGAGAAGTGTGGCTCAGTGGTTAGAGGCGGCAGACCCGGAGGCTGAGAGCGGCCGTGGACCAGGGTTCGATTCCCGACGCGGCAGGGTCTCGGGCTCAAAATTCCACGGACTCGTTAATTCTCGCGCCGGTGCCTACTCAACTCACGGGGTCACACTCTGCGACTCTGGGCAATAGCTTGCTTAATCTCCACTACGGCCCCTCGCGGCGGGATGCCTGGCTTTCACCTTGTGGATACCCTGCCGGGGGTATCTCACAGGGGAATACCAGGACGGGTTCCCTAAGCAAGCGCCCTGAGACCTTCGGGTGATTTGTGCGCTATATAAGTCAAATTACATTACATTACATTTTACATCTGTGCAGGTCCTCGGATCCCAGATACGCGTCGACGACTGAAACAGAAAAACATCGATTACCACATTCAAAAACTGCTGCTTGTTCCCTTGAGGGCTCACGAGCGACGAGTGGTGCAGCCTTCAGAGCGCAGGAACAAGAGGACGCCTGCCTGGACCCCCCGCGCCTTTTAACTTGCAGCGGGGAGGCGGGGCGGCATCCCCATCCCGCCCAAAAGTGCACGGACTTCCGGGCGGGTGTTAGGACAACCCTCTTCGGCGGCGGGGGCGTGCTCCAACCACGCCACTTTGGGCATACCGGCCGGGTACACGCGCCCCGCCTACCAAGTTTTCCCGGGCGGGCGGGGCGCCCAGCCATACGTTCGGGGTGACCGAGAGGTCTCCCCTTTCCATGTGGGTTAATATATGTGGGCAGTACAAAGTTACAAGCCAATGTGCGAATACTCCAACATATCCGCGCAATTACCAATATGGACAACACCTATCCGGTTGCAAGACAATTTAAGGAATGCCACGGATCAAACAACAAGTGGTTGTCATATTATTTAATTGATACAATCTTCCCCAAGCAGACGCGGAGGTAACAGAGAAAGTAAATAACGAAAATTGGAGACTAGATATATTTTATTATTGGATTCAAAACAGCCACGAGGCTTGAATATAACGGAGGATATTTACACGTGTCTAGAGTAATTACACGTTAACTCCATGAAGAAGATTATACTAGGATGTCCAAATGAAATGAAAGGAGGAAAATATGAACCATTTGTCTAGAGAAACAGCTGTACTTTTTACAAAACAGATATCTTGTAAATATAATGAATTTTTATTATGGATTTTTTAATATTTATTTATATTTTTAAATATGATATTTATTTGACATATGAATACACTGTAAGAAATTATTCAGTGTCGAATGTCAAATCAATATATGTATTAAACAGGAATTTGTAAAAGCTAGGACATTAGACTATTAAGGTAACTTTACTCCCCAGCCGTTTTAATCTGATGCAGAGTGGCCAAATGAAAACAAATAGAGTAATCTGAGATGTAAACCACGATATGGGTTTACACAATGAGTCAGGCGATATACACAACGATCTTTTGAAAACACTGCACTATTTAAAGTATATGAAACGTTAAAAAAAATATATAAAAAAACTTGAATGCATAATGGGTTCGTGAGAACTTAAGAGTTAAAAACATCGAGTTTTAAAAATAACAAAAAATATGTATTTTATTTTTCACACAGCACTTTAAGCACTAACTTTAATTATTTCCAAAAACAATGTCTGATTTCATTCACAATTAGAAATGTGTTGATGTATTTTACAAGAAAACCATTATGTGCAATAACAGCTGATCTAACTCAACACCGTATGACCCTAAACACACTTTACTATTTGAGTATAAATATAGCTTGATAGATTAGGAGTAGTTTCTGTCCTGTAACTCCAGTTCTGTAGTAGGGGTATCTCTGTTATAGACATAATCTAATGAATAGTCCCGCTCATGTGCGTGGACCCCGGAGCAATCAAAAATAATCTCTTAAAGTGTCGAAAAAATGCAGAACTGCACAGACACTTAAGAGAGAATTTAAAGACAGATAATGCAGCCTATAACCAGGCTACACTGTCCAGTACTTCAACAAGAAATTCCACCAAAAATCCAGAAACAGCAAAGCCTGTCCAGATTTCCCTTGCCTTAGCAGCAAAAACCCTCTGGAATGATAGAGAGGAGGACATGGACAGACAAGCCCCATAGGCTGCCATTATGTGGCTCAAAACAGGATTCTGCGCCTTTAAGAGAACTTTCCAGAACTTCACAGTATCCCAGAATGCACTGCAGGTCCCTTTTACTTTCAGTTATTTTTGAAGGCGTAACACGCCAGACCTGTAGCATTCCTTACATGAATATCTCTCCACCTGTGAGGAGGGCGGGCGCTTATGACTATAACAGAGATACCCCTACTACAGAACTGGAGTTACAGGACAGAAACTACTCCTTCTGTAGTAGGGGATCTCTGTGTATAGTCATAATCTAGTGAATAGAATGGCAATCCCATCCCCACACCAAAGCGGCGGTGGAGAAAAGAAATCCACACCACTATTGTGTGAACAAATTCCGCAGCGAAGCCTGTCCAACCTGAGCATCTTCCCTGGCATCAGTGTCCAGACAGTAATGTTTAGCAAAGGTATGAACCGACTTCCAAGTGGCGGCCTTGCATACTTCTGCAATAGGAACATTAAGGAGCAAAGCTGTCGTGGCAGCTTTGTCCCTGGTGGAATGAGCCTTAGGTTTACCTCCTAAGGTCTTATTAGCTTTCTGATAACAGTTGTATGCAGGACACAATCCACCTAGAGATGGACTGCTTAGAGGCCGCAAGATCCGTCCTGACTGATCCATAATTGATGAACAATTGGTCTGACCTACGAATATCTTTGGTCTTATCCAGATAAAATTTCAACACCCTCCTAACATCCAGGGAATGTAAGGACCTTTCCGCTGGAGATGAAGGATTCTGAAAAAACTTAGGCAAAGTTATAGTCTGGTTGACATGAAAATCAGAAATAACCTTGGAAAGAAATTTAGGGTGGGTACGCATAACAACCTTAGCAGCATGAAATACAGTACAAGGTTCTTGGCAACACAACGCCTGAATTTCACTCACCCTGCGGGCCGATGTAATGGCCACGAGGAACGCCGCATTCCAGGACAGGTGCTGCAATGAAGCCTTATGAAAAGGTTCAAAAGGCTCCTTCTTCAATCTGGACAGCACCACATTCAATTCCCATGAAGGCGAAGGAAGCCTGACAGGAGGGAACACTTTCTTCAAGCCTTCCAAAAGTCCGACCTGCACGGCAGCCGTATGTGCGGAAGGAGAGACCGGTGAAGCAGGTCCGTGAACCACCACTGCCTGGGCCATTCCGGGGCAATCAGGATCATCCATGCCCTGGACTGGGACAGCTTGATGAGCACCGCTGGAATTAGGGGAATGGGTGGAAAAGCGTACACAAAGCTGTTCGACCAGTTGATCCATAGCGCATTCCTCAGTGTCCCTTGCTGGTAGTACCTGGAGGCGAAGTCTCGGCATTTGCTGTTTTCGACGGTGGCGAACAGATCTACGTCTGGAGTTCCCCACCTTTCGAAGACTTCTCCTAGTACTTCGTCGTTTATGACCCATTCGTGGTTTTCCTGAATCAGTCTGCTCAGTGCCTCTGCCTGAACATTCTGCACACCTGGTAGATGGGTAGCCGTTATCGTCAGTCCTCTGGCCAAAAGCCAGTGCCAGATCGTCTGCGCCTCCTGAGACAGGGTGCGCGATCTCGAGCCCCCCTGCTTGTTGAGGTAATACATTGTGGTCGTATTGTCTGTCTGTACAAGCAGAGAGTTGGTCTGGAAGGACGGATGAAAGACCTTCAGTGCCAAGTGAACAGCTCTGAGTTCCAGGAAATTGATGTGATACGTGGACTCCATTGGAGACCACGAACCTGGAATCTGTAAGTCTCCGGAATGCGTTCCCAGCCGTGGAGAGAAGCATCCATCACGATAGTCTGAGTGGGAATGTCCTTGTGGAAGGGAACCCCTCTGAGGAGATTCTCCGCTGAACACCACCACTTCAGGGACAGACGAGCATGCAGCGACAGTCGTATCTTGTCGTCCCAAGATCCTTTCCTCTGATCCCACTGGTCCTCCAAGCACTTCTGCAGAGGTCTCATGTGTAGCCGTGCATGAGGAGTGAGGAAGATACAAGAGGCCATCGACGCCAGTAGAGAAGACACCGTCCTCACTGTTGTAGATGTAGAGGTCATAAGAGCCTGAGCCTTCCGAAGGATCGATCGCTGTCGCTCCTCCGAAGGAGACACGCTTGCTGACAGTGTATTGATGGTGGCTCCCAAGTACTGAATGCACTGGACCGGGATCGGGACAGACTTGGACATGTTGATATGCAACCTCAACTTGTTCAGGAGAATGCACGTCTTCTGGAAGTGTGCTTGAGCTTCCGAGAAGGAGGAGGTCTTGATCAACCAATCGTCCAGGTACGGCTAGACAAACACCTTGTTCTTCCTTAGGTGTGCCGCTACCACTGCCATACACTTCGAGAATGTTCTGGGCGCAGATTTCAGCCCGAATGGCAGCACTGTGTACTGATAATGGTTGGTGCCGACTTGAAATCACAGAAACTTCCTGTGTTTGCACGTAATGGGCACATGGAAGTACGCATCCTGTAGGTCTATTGCACAAAGCCAGTCTCCTTGTTGCAACTGAGGGTAAATCTGATGCAACGACAGCATGCAAAACTTTTCTCTGCGAATCCACTTGTTTGCCTGTCGCAAGTCCAGAATGGGCCTGAACTCGTTACTGTCCTTCTTGCGAACCAAGAAGAACCGGGAGTACAGACCTCTTCCTCTTTGAGACAGAGGTACGTCTTCTATCGCCCTTTTCCTTAACAGGATATCGGCCTCCGCCTGGAGCTCGCGCAGTTGATACTGCGAGCTGACCGGAGGGATTGCTGGAGGAGGGCTGATAAACCGAAGACTGTATCCATTGCAAACAATATTCAGCACCCACTTGTCCTGAGTAATTTTTCTCCACTCTGCTAGAAAAAATTGAACGCTTCCCCCCCACCGGAGCGGGTAACGGATGAAGGGAAAAAAAACGCTCAGGGTCGAGACCCGGCCGGGCCCTTGTTCGCGGTAGAGGACTGCTGTCCCCCTCTACCCTTCTGCCTTTTCTGGAAGGGTCTCCGGAACTGCTGCTGTTGACGCTGCTGCTGTCCCGAAGACTGCCCCCGTCCTTTTCCTTGTGCACCGAACCGTCTCTGGAACGGTCGGTAGGACTTCTTCTCTTTGGGCTTCTCCAAGCCCACAGCCGTAAGGGTCTCCGCCTCCGCCTTCATGCGACTCCTCGATCTTCCTCTCCGTCCGGAGCGGGAACGTGACCTCCTCGGCCTAGGGCGATCAAACGGTTCCACCGGAGCGGGTTTCTTGGGCTTGGCCGGGGCCTTCGGTTTAGGCGTACCCTTGGGAGGCGTCGGAAGAATAGGCAACGAAGTCGACCTCGGTGGAATCGGAGGCGGCTTCACTGGCAACCCAGGCCCAGGTTGCGGTGGAGGTAATGGAGGAGGAATAGGATTCCTCGGAGGGGGGCCCCTCGGCAGTGGAGGAGGGGGAGTCACCTTCCCCGACGGGGTATACACCTCGGAATACACCGAGCCTGGTGAATCGCCTTCTTTACCAGCCTGGGACCTTAGTGAACCTCCCACGGCGCCAGGCCTCCTACCCCCTTTCTTCGACGTCGAAGAACGGCAACCAGACGGAGAGCATCGGCCCAGCGGCGTCAAGCGTCTCCTCCTCGGCGTCGAACGCCTTCGCCTCGACGGCGACCTTCCGCGCCTCGACGGCGTTCTTCGGCGCCTCGACGGCGATCTTCGGCGCCACGGCGGCGATCTTCTGTGCCTTGACAGCGATCTCCGCCTCGACGGCGATCTGTGCCTCGACGGCGACCTGTGCCGCGACGGCGACCTGTGCCTCGACGGCGACCTCGACGACGAGGATCTCCTCAACGATGAACGCCTCCTCTTAGCCGACGGCAAACGGCGGTGTCGCCTTGACGGCGAGCGCCGACGCCTGGCCTGTCGACGTCGATCGCTCGACGCCAACGTCGACGAGGACGACGATGAAACAGTCACCGGGGACTTCGATGGTCTTGTAACATCCTTCGACGCCGAGCGTTGACGTCGTTTCGATTCCGACGATGGAGAACAGACCGTAGTCATCCCTCTCAATGCCGTAGTGGGCGCAACCGACCCAGGTGGAGAATGGTGACGTTTGCTGGGCTTCCTACCCCTGGGGAGCCCCCCAGAGTCCTCAGCATGGGCAGATGAAACCCCTCCAGACCCACCTTGTGCCTTCAGTCTTCTTTCTTCGAGGCCCTGAAGTCTGATCTTCTTTCTGTCCTTCAGGGTCCTGCCAGAGAAGCCTTGACAGATCACACACTCCTCTGGGACATGGGAAGATGGAAGGCAGAGGATACACACCTCATGCGGATCTGATTTGGCCTTCTTCCTGGAGCACTCCGGGCATTTATCGAATAATTCAGGCATATTTGACAAAAAACAGAGTGCAAGAACCAAAGAGAAAGGCACCAAGTACAATAAAGCACTTAACTTTGAGAAAAGTAGTGAAAAAATCACCAAAAACCCTTAAAAAGGGAGAGCTCAATGCTCCAGGGTCCTGCTTGCAGGAGCCGGAAAAAAGAACTGAAAGTAAAAGGGACCTGCAGTGCATTCTGGGATACTGTGAAGTTCTGGAAAGTTCTCTGAAAGGCACATTATCCTGTTTTGAGCCACATAATGGTAGCCTATAGGGCTTGTCTGTCCATGTCCTCCTCTCTATCATTCCAGAGGGTTTTTGCTGCTAAGGCAAGGGAAATCTGGACAGGCTTTGCTGTTTCTGGATTTTTGGTGGAATTTCTAGTTGAAGTACTGGACAGTGTAGCCTGGTTATAGGCTGCATTATCTGTCTTTAAATTCTCTCTTAAGTGTCTGTGCAGTTCTGCATTTTTTCGACACTTTAAGAGATTATTTTTGATTGCTCCGGGGTCCACGCACATGGGCGGGACTATTCACTAGATTATGACTATACACAGAGATCCCCTACTACAGAATCAATATTCCAAATGTGCAAAAAGCCTAGGACCAGTATTTTACTGTGAAAACATTGATGTCGATTGAAAATTGAACAAATTCATATCGAACTGTACCTAAGCTAAAGACATTTTATATTTGCAGGGTCATGGGTTATAATGTATTATAATGTATTTTACTGTTATATATATACTTATTTATTTATTTTATTGCAAATTTTGCATATAAATAATGATAAGTTTTGCACACCGTATTGTGAAGAAAAACACGCGAAAGTATTTTTTCCATTGCAATTGAAAATGTTAATCACGTGATACACCTGAAAACGCACTGCCACTTTAAAATGTTTCCGAACTGCATAACAATTGTCGAGTGAACAAGCGGCGAAAGCCGCGAAACGCGTCTCTGACCTTTTGGGCAATAAATAATTGAGGCTCCAAGACTGGATCCATGTCCTGTTTTGCTGGTGGCATAGCATGACTGACTACGCGGTGGCTGAGTAGACAGGATTCCCGTGAGAGAGAGAGATTCGTTACCCGAAACGCATCATGCCGAGTGGAAAGGAAGGATAATAAACCTACCCGACTACTCTATGCTGCTTGGTGGTCCGTTATTTCTGTGGTGCTGCGTGGGAGAGACAGAAAGCAGTTGGATATATATATATATATATATATATATATATATATATATATATATATGTATACATATACTGAACAATGGGGAACATACGCACATAGACTGTATAAATACAGCACCTCTTGCTATCATTAAGCAGGAGGGAACCAAGACGTCAAGGTCGACACACTGACCAGAGACGCTGTGGCTCCGGCATGCCATCCCTCCAGCTGACAGTGGTCTGATGATCCCTTGCGGGGTGTCCAACTCAAGTCCAGGACGAAGTCCCACACTCTCACTGTTCAGGTTTGGGGGTTCGACTAAAGCTTAGTGGGCTTCTTGGCTCTTAGACTTAGGCTCTTAGGCTTAGGCTATTTCGCACCTACTTACATGCTAGGTACACTTAGGTACATCTAGACAGGCATCTTAGGAGTATGCACTTTATTTTATAAATGCATTTCATATTCATGTATAGTTCATGACTATTGTAAAATGGTAGAATAATACTATTTTTTTATTCACTGTACTGCTGGTTCTGTATCTCTGCTACTGTGTTACAGTTGTAGCAGCGCACTTATTTTACATGAGAAGAACCACGGTACAATAAATTCTAATTGTAAACACACTCAACTGTTTCTTCTGTGTTTCTCACTGAGAGCAAAACATGCAAGCACGAGTGACTGGGTGAAAAATAGTATATTGTTTTCACGAGTCTGGGGTTATGATGTTCTGAAGTTGCATAAAACAAATCTCTCTGATAATAGGAGATTCTAATAGCACTGCGAGCTAACAAATGCAAAAACATAGGCTGATGTATTCGATGGGGGTGTACCGACTCAGTTTGCCACCAAGCCCACAGTATATGTTATCCGTAAACAGCGTAGGTCCTGCGTGAAAGGGTACTATCGGAACTACGCTACATGGCGCCCATCATGTCAAACATGGTTTGCCCAACGTGGTAAATACATGGCGCACATACTCAACAGTAAAATCTGAGTAGCTCAGTCATGCTTATTCTCAGAGACCCTACTTATAAATCCCAGAGACGTCTGGAGTAGGTGGGAAATAACTCCCCCACAGCAAGATATCCCATGTATTGCAGGGGTGTGGAAATTTGTCAAAAATCTACTTGGCTAATGGACAACATTTTACAGAAATATACTTGTCCTGGGAAGATATCTGCTTGCCCGGAATATATTCCATAAATCACTAATGTGGGTCTGCACGGCGAGAACCTGCTCTGTGAGCGCGGAGATACCCCTTCGGGGATATATTCAGGCGCTATAGAAGCACATAAAATAAAAATAAAAATAATCATTGCAACATACTATGCAACATTATTTCAAGCTCAAGTCTAATAATGTTCATGCATCGTTAAATGCAACTGTTGTAAAATATGTGTGTGGATGGGATGTACCATGTTACAACGCATACCATTACAACTACCTACTGTTACAACGCGACCATTACAACGCATACCATTACAACGCATAGAGCTTTGAGGTGCTGGATAGTGGTAAGTATAATTTACCATTCTAACTCCAGTCCCCGTGGACCCTAGGGAAGGTGTTGGATAGTAAATTATACTTATTCCCTATCCTAGAGCGCCCCCCAGCGCAATGCGTTGTAATGGTATGCGTTGTAAAAGTTGCGTTGTAACAGTAGGTAGTTGTAAAAGTTGCGTTGTAACAGGTGTATACCGTGTGGATGTGTTAATGTGCACTGCACCCAATTATCAACCAATATGCATGTGACGCATTTCAAGTGTAGAGAAAGAGTACCTAAAGACAGTCTGTGCCAAATATACTTCAAGAAATGTAGTCAATTACTAGTCTGCACTCTGTGTCAGAATATGAACCTGTAGGACAGAGGGGTTTTCTCCATCCTAGGGCCAACTCATAGCTGTCCAGCTTAAAAAATACCCACATGTGAACATGATCTGATAAACGTGTGAATGGGAATTACTGCACTTTTTGGCAGAGCTTATGAGCGATTCATGGAGCAGCCAAAATTGCGTGACACATGTGCTGTGGTTCACTGAGGCAGAATACACAAGTACAAATTCACAAGAGACAGTAATGGGCAGTTAAACAAAACTCTCCATTTACATTCCTGGGCAGGTGAGGTGTGATTATACTATTGTGCACTCACTGCTAATTCTCCACATTCTTCTCCAACACAAGGAACATTTGCAGCACTGGCAGTAGCAACAGGGTTCTCTTGTGCACAGTAGTGGTATAGTAATGGCACTAAAAGAGTAAGCTTCCCAAACATGAATAGGTGCAGCTCTGCAATAGATGTGCAAGTTTGTCTCACTTAGATTTGTGAAGTAGTCACTTTTTTCTTTAAAGTCCAAGTTCTCTGCCACTTGTCTCTCTCCTTCTAATGTCCCCCAACCCCACCCCACTTCCCACCCAGATGTGCCTGTTATCTTCTGGGAAAATCCTGTAATTCTTTTTCTGAATGCTGACATATGAGCATTGAGAATCCTGGTGAAAGATAATGTTTTAATGTTGCAGCAACGTGTGCAATCAGTTTGTTTTTTTCAGAAGCTGAGCGTTCTGAGGGTCTAAGGGATGATGCTTGGATATTTCGAAATGGGCACATGCATAAAGAAGGCACAAAGTCAGACACACAGGAAAAACACTCCTTGTCAAATCATGTAGAGAAAGAAAAACAAGACTTAATGTCTACATAGGATGAATACTCACACAGATGGCAGTGTCACTTTTCCTTGGATCTGGTATGGGCTAATTTTTTACTGCTGACGTAATTGTGCAACAAAAATGCAACAATACAGCGCTTGGATGAAATTAAGGTGGGAATATTGTACAATTTCACACAGTTGTCAATAAAACGTGATTGTGAGACCTACAAATATAAATTCTGATAATTTCAACTTTATATTGAATTTGGTTCTCCAATTTTTGCCATTTTACATGGTTGCACATGACAGATGCTCCCCCACTGATGGCAGGTTCTGTGTACGTGTGTGATTTATAACAGAGCCACTGTAATAATGAGAATCTGCAGCGGAGACATTTCCTCATGATTTGCCACATAATGAGGCTGCCTAAACTCCATTTTTTAACAAAAATGTTGATTCTAGCTCAAATAGATCAAAAGTTTCTACAAAGAGGGTTACCCATCCTGCCACACAGTGGAAAGCCCATCACAAGTAGTGACTGGTCACTTTTTCATTGCTATTGCTATATTTGGGTTTTAATCTGAAAGTAATAAGGAAAAACATTTATACTGACAGGATTAACGTATGCCGATGTAAAAAAAAAATTAAGTAATACGATAAACAAAAATGTGCTGCCTTCTGCTACATATTTCAAATTTTTTGTGGCCACATAATTCAGTCAACCCTGCTGTATGATTTAGACCTTCCTTTCTGCTTCATTTCTGTGGCTCTGTTTATTTAGCACAAACTCAATGTAAACAACAAGGACCCCCTGTTCAAATACTGAATTTGTAATGCAGGGAAATAGACAATGTGTAAAAAAGAAAGACACAATTGATGATATAGCTAGGGAAAAGAACAGTATGCAAAGCACAACAACCAATTAAAAATCACAAGTCCGATTTATTCATAAAAATACATCATCATCTTAAAAACCAATCAATTCAATGTTTATACAAAAAATACACTAAATTATGTATAAGAGAAATATGCTTGTTATTGTTCGCCACCAATGTTTTTTATATTTTTTTTTGTATAATTGTGTTACAAATATTTCTCTTATACATAATTTAGTGTATTTTTTGTATAAACATTGAATTGATTGGTTTTTAAGATGATGATGTATTTTTATGAATAAATCGGACTTGTGATTTTTAATTGGTTGTTGTGCTTTGCATACTGTTCTTTTCCCTAGCTATATCATCAATTGTGTCTTTCTTTTTTACACATTATTTAGCACAAACTGCCAGAGCACTTTGAATGGTGGGGGTGGGTTACAGTAGGTAGAGGAGACGAGAAATGCAACCAAATAGAGGTACAGGCTAACAGGAATGAGCCCAAAATGTGGAAAATAACTGGTTTCTTGCCAGATTAAGATGGTAAAATTGACATGGACGGAGGCTTTACCTCTGCTGCAGTGACCAGATTAGAAAATAAATTAGGGGCACTGATTAAGCGAGAAGCTTTGGGTGGAAGTTGGAGGTAATGGAATAGGGAAAAGGCAAGAACGTCTGTGGGGGATGGTATTAGGAACGAAGACCCTAGGAACAAATGTGGACATTATGATGTTTCAGGCGCCAAGAATGGCACACGTTTCAGTGAGCTGTGTGAAATACACTGCACACATAACATTGCCTAGAACACAAAGATACTTTCTGCCTGCTTCATTATGTGGTTACAGAGAACTAGGATTGGATGTGCCTTTTAGGGGGTACATACCGTCCAGCTCCCTGTTATAACGGTCCTGATGAAAACCTGGTATATCCCACCCTTGGTTGAAACATGTAGACCAGGACACACATAAGAGATACTTTTGGCCTTAATATACCCTCATAGTATCTCATCTCACCCTTTTTAATATTGTCCAGTTACTTGTAAATAAAATTTATCCCACTAAGTTAACACACTTTTTTTTCGCACTTACACTCACAACCTGCTCCCCTGTACTTCAGGTGTTGTAGCACACCCTGGTGACGCTAGGCCACCAGGGTGGACCCCGATGATGAAGCATGTCACCACTAGGCTGGTGAGTGAGGGGTTTTTAACAAAATGATAAATTCTTTCCTTTTGTCAGCCTACCATCACATTAGGAATCCCTCCTGACTTTCCAATGATGGTACTCCTCTTTTTGTTCATTTAATCCTTCCACAGGGGAACAGGAGTACTCTCCGTTCACTTTCTGTGAACAGGATCCCTTGCTCTCCCCCTTGTTAGTATATACATTGCTATAGGCACCTTACTGATCAGCCGAAAGCAGTGGAGAAGTTCCCGCCTTACTGTAAATTAACATGCCACCCATTTGACCCTGCCCGCACGCCCACTGATACTAGACCATTCCATGCAGCATCACACTTAACATACTTGTCTTAAGGCTCTTACCGATGCAAAAACCATTATTAGATTGACTCACCTGCTGGTGAAGCATTCACTGTGTCAGAGACATCGATTTTCCGCTCCCGATTCCAGGATGTGCCCCGCAGCGCACCAAAGAGGAGTGGACTGCCCTGGACGGGTCCCAATGGACAGGGTGATCAAACCCTGCAGCAATCAGTGACAGAGAGACCACAAGGCCAACTGGCCTGCTGCGCTGGAACCCAGACAGCCGCAAAACTGTTTCCTGCCTCGGCGCCCGCCCTTGCACGTTCAGCAGCTGGGCTCCAAGAGCAGGTGGGCTGCACCAGTGTGGAACTCATGCTAGAACACTGACGTCTAGTGTAAGACTCTCCCAGGCAATCACTGGCTAGATCCCAGTCTTGGGCTTCCAGACTGTCAAAGGCCTCCAAAGGATTTCTGACAGCATTTCAATTGCCTGTGAGTGTCTACAGCTCATTTTATTTTTTGTGATTTAATGTCTACTTGTCAGTCGGACAAAATAGACAATAAATCTTCTTCCCCTTCATAAAATTCTAGTTGGTTCGGGCATCGGGCGACATGACCCCCCAACCCTGGTATTGGCTGTTGGTTAATCAAGCGTGAAAGGAAGTATTCCCAAAATTGTGCATAAAACCTTTGCATAAAACCTTTTTCTTAATTTCCAGGGACAGTTAGTCTGTGTTCTATACACAATGACTACTCCAATCCTAAACCCACTAGAGCAACCACTTCCCGATGATGGGTAAGATGCAGATGCAATACATATTGCACCCAAAGTAAGACAAACTCTTTCAGTTAAACTACTCAAACATGGATTATCTCCCAGAGGAGGTGTAGTTATATTCGTGATAGAGGCACACGAAGATTTCAAAACAGAGGTATTCTACTCATGGGTTGTATTGCCACAAGCAGATGCTGTAACAAAAATCCTTTCATTATTACAAATATGAAGAAATTCCAGCGGCTTACACTCTGTTTGAGGAGACTGAGATTCCGCTTACCTTTCGGGAACATATTTTCTGGTTTAATGGTGCCCTACCCCATACAAGAACAAGAGCAAGGCTTGGTCCTTTAGGTAGACCGGGAGCAACATAGCTGATATTAGCGACCTATGCACCACATCCAGACATTGACACAATGACAGGTGATTAACTACTTGTTCAAATACAATAGTTGATAAAACTCTACAGAAACATGACACACTTTGTCTTAAGGACTCTAGCGGTCCAACCTACAGTAATTACACCTACTGCAGCTCTTACACAGAACGCTCACACTAAAATTACTCCACAAACATTACACGCGGAAATGGGCAAAGTGCCCACAAAACATGAACAAATTCCTTTCTGGGTAGCTCAGAAAATAACCGAGTTAGAAGCAGTATTCCCAAATACAACGCCATTTGAAAAACACAAAATTTTAAAAATCTGTTTGCGCCTGGGGATTACACCACAGTTAAAGGATTGCACCTCTTGGGGTACAGTCTTTGCTGCCATATATACCAGGACTCATGGTATTCCTTCATTAGCAGTAGTGCAAGATGTATTAAGACAAATACAAAAGGACTATGGAGCAGAACCTGCCCTAAACTTAGGGATGAAGTTATTAAAGAACTACGACCAGGTATCAGCCATAATACTAGCTAATTTTAAAGGGAAAGCAGCATCAGTGGCAATCTGCCACTGCCTATGAGAGTTCTCACCATTAGAACTGGAGACTGAACTATCCAAAATAATTGAAACTGCATATGCAGAATTAGGTAGAGATAGTTTTGGGGGGGGGGCGGGGGGGGAAGAGCTTTAAACCCTCATGCAGGGCAGTCCTAAAAAGGACACCTCTAAGCATACACCTACCTCTTCTAAAAAGAAGTTCGATAATAAGAAAGAATAAGAAGAAAAAAAACTCTAAAGACAAGAGATCTCAATCCCGAGGTAGGTCTCCTCCACAGGAGCCCTATGAAGAGAGGTATAACCTTCGGAATAGGGATAACATTAGGAAACCTGACCGGTATCAGGACACATTCCTCTTGTTCCTTTCAGGGCTCAATGAAAAGCTCAGAAAGGACAGTCAGAAAATAGAGAGGAGCGCACACAGTCCAGAGACAAGCAGCGCACTCAAAACTTTACTTCTAAAAATGAAGATAAGCAAAATCCAAAACCTCAATTTAAGAAAAAGAAAGTTGCTAGTCTGAAATCAGACATACGCGGAATTCTGAGGACACAACATCTGAATGGGGAATGTGCTCTGAAGTTGCTAGACCGTGTGGCAGAAGTAACAATAGCACGCCTGAACCTGAAGGTATTTCTGGTGACAGCAGAGTTGAATGATTACATCACGGTGGAAACACCAGACACCAGGGTGAGCGTCCCACATAAGTTATATGAAATAACACTGGATGGAGGGGGACAAGCCCAGGAAAGTAAAAGGTGTTTTTTGGCAGAACTTATAATCTGTTTATGACATCCTGTTAGCTGAACAAGATTGGCCGCCTGCATTCGTGGGAGGGCCCCCATGGGAGAAAGTATAATTTTTCCTGCATTTTCCAACCACGTTCCTGTTCACCGTAAACATACATATGCTCAGGATATAGGTCCAGGGATATAGAATTATTGCTGCAGGGTTACAAACATTCCCTTAAAGGGATCAGGTGCACTTTGGAAACAATAAACAACCTATTTGGTTATTTACAATGTCACATACACACTGCACAAAGAAGAATGAACACCTTTAGTTAAACATATTTATTAAATGTTTTTTAGTGCCAGTTCCACACACTGCAAGACAAAACTCAAAGCATAAAAACATTCTTGTGCTGCCAGCGCCCTTGCTGCACCCCCATGGGGGCGTCCTAGGGAATGTTCATATACAGGGGCTTGATATCAAGAATCCCCTAAAATTGTTGCGAGGTATCAAAATCCAAATCCTGCAACAACTGTAGGACATCCATAATGCCCTTTAAATATGCTGGTTGAGAAATAGTGCTTCGCATAGGAAGAAATCTGTAAATTGTGGCAGTGGCTATTGGAGCAATTTAATACCGGATACAGTGGGGCTTCCCAGAGGCAGGCACTGAGGCTTATGTATCTTTGGAAGAATATAGAATACCAGAATGTGAGGATCTGTGTGTATTAGTGTTGGACCTGGCCCTTTCAGCAGGGCTATCCCCAAACCCGTTGCCTTACTCCGCCTATTTTCAGACCTTTTTTTTTGGTTGGCATTAGGACTTTGGGCACTTTACCACTGCTAACCATTGCTAAAGTGCATGTGTTCTCTCCTCAAAACATAGTATGATTGGTCTACATCTGTTTGGCATCTTTTATTTCCTTATATGTCCCTTGTAAAGTGGTATCCCACATACCCAGGGTCTGTAAATTAAATGAATGCTGCTAGTGGACCTGTTCACTGCTTGTGCCACCCACATAAGTAGCCTTTCAAACCTGTCACAGGTCTGCCACCACAGGGCCTGTGTGTGCAGTTTACTGCCACTTCAACTTGGCATTTTAAATTACTTGCCAAGCCTTAAACTCCACTTTTATTACACATAGATCGCCTTTAAGGTAGGCCCTAGATAGCCCTGTGGGCAGGGTGCTTTGTAAATAAAAGGTAGGACATGTGCCTTTATGTGAAGCATGTCCTAGTAGTGACAAACAACCCATTTAGTTTTTCGCTGCTGTGGGCCTACTCCTCTCATAGGTTTATATTGGGAATTCTCTCATATACTTTAAGTGGTAATTCCTGATCAGAAAGGAGTGGCTTTTGCACGTTTGGTATATTTCGAATAGTGGTGATTAATCCCTGCTTGCTGGTGAAGTTGGATATTACATTACTATTTTAGAAATACCACTTTTAGAAAGTGTAATTGGATGCTGACCTCTGACTGCACTCGATAAACAATGTATGTCATAGAAACAGTATTTTTAGTTGTTTTGTTCTAGAAGTCTTTATTTACATTTTTTACTCTTGTTCAATTGTAATTATCCATTGACTTTTCTTATGTTATTCCATCATAACATTCATCATCAGTATATAGACATTCAACTTTGCCCAATGCATTTCGGGCTGAAAGCCTTTCTTCAGGGGCTATGTAGCTGTAACATAGAGGAAATGTTCAGTTCAGAACAAAATGGTTACAACATCACGGTAAATCGTCCACTAACTACTGTATACAAATATATGCTTTAAAGTGACGGTGTTTGATCAACCATGGTGTCTCAATAGAGTCAGAAAATGGTTCAAAATTAGTCTTCAATGATACAACATCTTAATTGCATTGGTGATTGTTTCCGTGATCAAGTGAGAGCCAGACTATAAAAGTGCCTCGAGTGGTCTAACATCCTTCAATGTTCGTCAAAGGTATGGGATCGCTTGATACCCAACATGTGTAAAGAGATAGTGCACCTGAGAATTTACAGGTGAGATAGTGATCGTACGAGCAACATGCGCGTCGTGAAAATGTGGAAAATAAACATGAAGTCTGAGTTTTCAAGCGTGATAATGACTCATTACTCAAACCCCTTTAGTAGGATCCTCTTGCGGGACGCATGTCATCTTCATTTGCACAATCACGTGCAAATGAATCACGTCACTTTTAGAAATTGGGCATTTCTCTATGCTTATGACTCTTTGTAGCCTGACTGCAATACACGTCTGAGCTAGGGTGACAGTTACTCTTGGTACATAGTTTCCAGACAGCCACAACACAGGAAGGGCTGGGTGTGACAGGGATACAGCTGCATTCCTGTGCATACTAATAGTCTTCCTGGGCTTGGAGAGGGGGAAGTTTTCACACCTGAAATTTATATAGGTTGTGTCCTGCCTTCACACAAAGGGCTTATTAACCACATACTGATTATCTGGAGCCAATGCTGTGTTGAAAGGGATTGTTGCACAATCCTATGTGTTCCTTTAAAGTCATCTTTTGATCAAAAACTATTTTGAGTATAAGTACAGACAGGGGCTCTGACCCCATGTTTTTAGACAGTGCTTGGGGGATGTAACTAGTTGCTGCTGGCTACACAAGCTACAAATTGCAAGAGGACTGCTGTGCTGCCAGGAGGAACCACCATAAGGACTACCTGCTTTGTTGTGCTAGCCTGCTGCCTGTCTGGCTCCTGGAGGGACTGCCACTTTTCCATGGACCTTCTTGGACTGGGCTGCCTACCTGCTGCTCCCTGTGTGCTCCACATATTCTCCAGTGGCTTGTTGAATTGCCCTCCTGATTAAAGAAGTCTCTGGCTATAAAAAGACACCCTCTGTTTAACTTTACCTGGAGACTCTGCCACTGGGAGTCTGGTAACATGCAACAATAACCCAGAAGGATGTCTGATCAGCAGCATACTTTGGAAGGCGAGTGAAGGCCCTGTTGTTTTAATCCTAAAAACACTGTGGTGCTGTGGCCAAGGTCAGCGCATGGCTCCCTGTGAGAACATTGCATATCAAGCGCCTCTTCGGTTGCACCCACCCCGAAGACATACCTCGAAGGAGGTTTCATTGTGTGTCAAACAGCTGCACCATGCTGAATTCTGCAGTGTGTGTGCGCCCCCTCTACCGTTCGCACAGACAGAAAAGGGACAAAGACTTTAGCAATTTATACAGCAAAGTGTTTAAGCATAAGTTTGGCACAGTGCCATCCATGCCGAGCTATAAAATTACAAAAGCCTTTTACCACTCCATGCACAATATTACAGCTTTTCATTGGTAAAATACCAACCAAGCCAACCTGAAATAAATAAAAGCAACACCTGACACTGCTGTAGAAATGATAAAAGACTTTGTTCCTTTTCTATCTCAGTGTGGATAGCACTGTGCTTATACTATGCTTAAAGATTTTGATATAAAAGCAGACATTTGAAGTGAGCAAATTAAGAGTGTTGCTGGTGTTGTAGGGTGCTCTATACTGGAGCTGCTCTCCACTTAAAATTGTGAACCAAGTTTGGTCCGCCAATCAGTCTATCTGCACCCCTACGGTTCTCCCCTGTGCCTGGTCGGACCACTCTTTGATCTCTTTTTCTCTCAACCTGGGGGCGGCCAATATTCCCTCCCTCTCAACCTGGGGGCGGCCAATATTCCCTCCCTTCCCAAAAACACCTGGGCCCGAAACTGGAACCGAGTGGATCTGCCTGCTATCTGTCGCTCTTTAGCATCCTCATCTACTGTTTTGGCTGACAGCTCTCCTAATTCTCAGGTGGCCGCCATTAACAGTTGGCTGCTTGCTGCTTGTGACCAAGTTGCCCCCCTTAGACGGATCAGAACATGTCGCTCCTATGACGCCAACAGATGGTTCAACATCAATCTTAAAACCCAGAAACTTGCGCTCAGGCAGGCTGAACGCCACTGGAGGCGTAGGTACTTTCCTGATCTTAAGGCTCAATACTCGGCCCTCCTTCGTGCTTATAAAAAAGCTATACTCTCAGCCAAATCGGAATATGTTTCCCAGAAGATTCAGCAGGCGGTCAATAAACCTAAAGAGATCTTTACGATATACATGAGCTTGCAGTTTCTGATAGTCGCCCTTAAGCCCATTCCCTCTCAATCCCTCTGCAATGCCCTCAACGACTACTTCACTGAGAAGATTGCCACGATTAAGTGCAACATTCCCCGGCCTCCCCCTTCCTTCTCCTGTCCCTCACTGCCGCCGACCCTTCCTACCCTTGACCACTTCCCCATGATTTCCAAGGAGGCCTTCCTGGCTCTGCTGGGGAAAGTCAAGACGGGCTCTCCCACTGACCATTGTCCTGCCTATATTCTGAGGGAGATTTTCTCCAGCTGCCCGGAATCCCCCCTCACTCTGCTTAACTCTTTCATCACTCGGGGAACTGTTCCAGACCTGTTGCCACGGTTATCCCCATTCTCAAAAAATTGGGCGCTGACCTCACTCTTCTTTCGAACTTTAGACACATTTCTATGCTTCCACTCCTGGGCAAAATCCTGGAGAGCTATATTACTTCCTGTCTTTCCACCTTTATCGAAGCAAATCACCTCCTGGCCGCTAACCAGGCCGGTTTCCGCCCTGCTCACTCCACAGAGTCCGTTGTTCTCTCCGTGGTGGATGAGCTCAGGAGGAGTGCTGACATCAATTCTCCTCAGGCCCTGGTCCTCCTCGATCTGTCCGCCGCCTTCGACACGGTCGACCATTCCATCCTCCTTGACCGTGTCGGGGGCGCCGGCGTTCGGGGCTCGGTTCTGGCCTGGCTTGCCTCCTTTTTAGCGGACCGCACCCAGGCCGTCAGACTGGAGGGTTTTTCCGCCCCCACTTGTCCAGTCTCCTGCGGGGTGCCCCAGGGCTCGTCTCTCTCCCCCCTCCCCCCTCATTTTCAACCTCTACATACACCCCCTTATTGCTGCTCTGCAGGAAATGGAGGTCACGGTGTATAATTATGCCAATGACCTTCAGCTCATTTTTAACCTTTCCTCCTCTCCTGATTCAATTCTTAAGTTCCGTTCCACTCTGACATTCATCTACGACTGGATGAAGCTTAATCAATTAAAACTGAACCCTGATAAGACGGAGTTGGTCCTGATCGGTGGCCCTTCTAACCTTTGGACTCCTGCCTTCTGGCCCCTGCTCTTGGCTCCCCCCTTTTCCCTCCGCCTCTGTGAAAACCCTGGGCATTAAAGTCAGTCAAGACCTCTCTATGCGTCCCCAGATCAGCTCAGTAGTCTCATCTTGCTTCCTGACCCTCAGAATCATCCGTAAAATTTCCCGTCTCTTCTCTGCTGAAGCCCTCAAACTTATCATCTTGGCCATGATTCTATCTCGCCTGGACTATGGCAACGTCCTGTATGTTGGTATTCCCGCATACGAGCGCCGTCGCTTGCAGCTTATCCAAAACCAGGCAGCCCGCCTCATTTACAGACTTCTGAAATTCCAACACATCTCTCCCCTGCTAAAGGCCCTTCACTGGCTTCCCATCTTGGAACGTTCCCTATTCAAGATGGGCTGCCTGATCTTTGTCATTGGCCGGTACGGCCTCTGACTTCATTAGATCAAAGATCAGGGCCTATGTCCCTAGCAGAAGCCTTCGCTCCTCTACCCAGATCCTCCTTAGCGTACCTCACTACCGAAGGAAAAAACTTGGCGGTTCTAGCTTTTCTACCCTTGCCCCCCTGTTCTGGAACGCACTTCCCTTCACCATTAGATCCATTTCCATCTACATTGACTTTCACAAAGCTCTTAAAACTCACCTCTTCACCCTAGCTTACCCACTGTAGTTCCTCCCCTGCTTCCCGAAGGTTAGTTTTTCTGCAGCGCCAAGAAACCGTTTGGTAGTAGAGCGCTTTACAAAACACTTCAACTTCAACTACCCAGAGTTCTCGCCTGAAAGGGTATTGTTTTGACTTATACTGGGTGCTCCCTTCATCTGGACAAAGCTAAATCTCTCCAAAGAGCTATAATGATAGCAAAACACGTGTCAGTGATTGCTTTTATTAATTTCAGGTTAACTCGTTGGTATTTAACCAATTTAAAGCTACAATACTGTGCCTGAAATAGCTAAAGACTTTGTTCCTTTTCTATCTCGGCGTGGAGGACACTGTGCTAATCCAATACTTAAAGATTTTGATAGAAAAGTGTTGCTGGTGTTGTGTTGTAGGTTGCTCTATACAGGAGCAGCTCCCCATTTTAACATGCAAACTACCCAGATTTATCTATATATATATATATATATATATATATATATATATATATATATATATATCCGTCACAAAGTTTGCCCTGCAGCAAAGACGCCCACGCAGAGGAGTGCTTCATACAAGCTTTAATTTCAAAACCGGCAGTTTTCACCTCATAAACAAAGTTCCTAACGCGTTTCAAAGCCCGGAGGCTTCTTCATTAGAGGATGTCACTTGTTCCAACTGGCTGATTCGCAGGGGCGCCATTACCTGCATGCTTGTATTATATCCACATGACTGTGTCCTCGTAACTTTCACAGGTGAGTTATTTTTCAAGCATGCTGGCACCCGTAGTTTCAGTATTTGCGAAATATTCTTCCCTTGTGGGTGCAGTTCTAGAACAGTGTCTTTTTTTTTAAGCACTCCTCTGCGTGGGCGTCTTTGCTGCAGGGCAAACTTTGTGATATATATATATATATATATATATATATATATATATATATCCAGCTCCAAGGGGTGACCAACACTCGAGTAGCACTCAGACACGGCAGTAAAAGCCTTTAATGGTATACACAGCTAGGCTCTCAGTCTCTTAGTGCATGCAACCGCAGCCTTACGCGTTTCGTGATTCCACTTCCTCAGAGGCTACAGCGGTCGAAAGGAGCATACCGGGCCACACCCTCCTTTTAATCCAAATCGCATGTTGAAATTCAGCTGCTCTGTATGAGTCAATGTGTAAGGCATCTGGGAGATGTAGTCCGTGTCTTTAATCCTACATGAATGCTCCTTCATAATAAATGCTCGATAAACAGCTCTCCATGAGCCCCAGGCGTCAAGCTGTGCTAAATCCAAGTGCTGTGCCCCACCTTCAAAGCCCCTACAGTGTTGAGACTTCGTGGCCCCCACGTCACGGGTGGTGCTGCTCAGCGGCAGGACGGCCCCTTAAATATCCAGCTCCAAGGGGTGACCAACACTCGAGTAGCCATGTCTGAGTGCTACTCGAGTGTTGGTCACCCCTTGGAGCTGGATATATATATACATATATATATAGCTCTCATATATATGCAGAGATCTCTGGGTAGTTCATCGGGTTTGCGGACCTCAATCGCTCGCGACAACCGGAAATGGCCTGTGACCTAGGCGTTGCTTCACCAAAATTCATCAGGTATTTTTGTTGGTAAATAAATCACATTTTCCTTCACTAGCACAATTAGAGTTTGCGTTTTCCTTTACATGAAGAGGAGTTATTTTGATATAAATATATATCTATATCAATTCCTTGCATACACATCCAGGTGCAGAAAAAGACACAGACCACTATGGATGCTTCAAAGATTTATTGCTGTTGCTTGGTCAGCGTAACACGTTGCTGTATATATATATATATATATATATATATATATATATATACTGAAAAAACCATAGGTTTCACACACGTTATAGCTAGGAATTAGCAGTTAAAAAATCTTAGAAATTCACTAAAAAACCATAGGTTTCACACACGTTATAGTTAGTTGGACATTTCACTCCAAAACCATTGAAATTTCCCCGTTATAGTTAATTCAGCTAACTATACCTCGCGCGCCCGCAATGCACTGCTGATGACGTCACATATTACATCACTCATGACATGGTCAGTGAACATCACTGATGACATCATCCAGTGAATGTGTGTCTTTCTGAAAAATTAATATTTTTTATATGTATATCTAAAGGTCGATGGAAGAATAAATGTGTAAATAAGTGTCTAAATGGATGTTTAAACAAATTATTGTATAACTGACTTATTAAGTGTATCTTAGTGAATACATGTATTAGCGAGTAATGTTTAAATATGTAAATATATGTATCAGTGTCTCATTTTGTGCATAAGTGGCTGCATGGGTTGAAGACTAGCTACAAGAATGTCGATATGGGTTATTAGTTGGTTTTTAGAGTATCAGTATGAGTGTCTTTATGGTTTGGTGGGGGTATTACTTACTGCATAGATGCATGAATGGGTGACTCACTGTTTGTATGTGTTTTGAAGACAGCATGTGTGCAGGACTGTATGGGTGGATGAGTGTGTGTATGGGTGTGTTAGTGAGTGAATCACTTTCTCAATAGTATCTTTATTAGTAACTACATATGTTTTAAACTAGTATATGTGAGTATTGATGTATATAAGTGAGTATATGTGAGAGCGAGAGATTGTAAGAGTTCCTTTATAAATAAGTATGTGTTTCTATAAGTGATTGTCTAAGAGAGTAAGTATGTGTACGATTCTGTAGAAGTAAGTGTAGTGGTGGGTGTATAGCTGTATATGCAGGTA
The DNA here is from genome assembly GCF_964263255.1 of Lissotriton vulgaris. Classification (NCBI taxonomy): domain Eukaryota; kingdom Metazoa; phylum Chordata; class Amphibia; order Caudata; family Salamandridae; genus Lissotriton; species Lissotriton vulgaris. Next base: position 24,417 of record NW_028247741.1, on the reverse strand, counting down.
AATGGATGTTTGATAGTGTATTTGCTTGTGTGAGTATGTGTGTGAGTAACTCTAGATAAGTGTCGGTGTGTAATAAGATCTATAGGTGTATGAGTACATATGATGAGTGAGTACATGTATGAGTGCCTATATAGAACTGTTAGTGAATGACAGGATGTGTATGTACATTTTGGAATTACTGAATAGGTTGTTCTAACTGGTATTGGTATCTCGATTTTTTTGAAAATTGTAGTTTCTATTTTTGAATGTGTGTATCAAGGGTTATATTATGCTGAGAGGAGGTCTGCCACTCTTTCACAAGGATGATGTAATCAGTGATGTCATCAGTGATGTCATTTGAGATGTCATCAATGATGTCATGAGTGATGTCACTGACCATGTCATGAGTGACGTAATATGTGACGTCATCAGCAGTGCATTGCGGGCGCGCGAGTTATAGTTAGCTGAACTAACTATAACGGGGGAATTTCAATGGTTTTGTATGAGTGAAATGTCCAGCTAACTATAACATGTGTGAAACCTATGGTTTTTTAGTGAATTTCTAAGGTTTTTTAAATGCTAATTCCTAACTATAACGTGTGTGAAAAATGTTTTCTTCAGTGAATTTCTAAGGTTTTTTAAATGCTAATTCCTAACTATAACGTGGCTGACACCTATGGTTTTTTTCAGTGAATTTCAAAGGTTTTGTAAATGATAATTTTTAAATGTATTAATTGTTACATTTTTTTATATTGATTTACTACATGATTTTAAATTATTTATTTTTAGATATTTTATTTTTTAAATGACATTACATATTTTTATTATAAATTGAAAAAAATATATTGAAATTGTAATATATATTTTTTATTTAATATTTTTTTTAATTAATATATATTTTATATATCGGGCAATGATATCCTGTGGAAGGAAATTCAAGTTACTGGTAAGTACAGTTAAATTTACTTTTCAGGAATAGTAGTGAGCTAGATTTGGGAATTAATTCCTCTTCAATCCTGAGGTCCCCTGTGAGCCTACTAGCCCACCAGGTACCTCCAGTATGCGCCAGGCAGCTGTGTTGCAGAGAGGTGTTCAAAGGGCACGCCCCCTTTTTACAACACTCTGCAACACAGCTCCGTGGCGCTTACTGGAGATATCTGCTGGACTACTTGCCCACTAGGGGATCTCTACATTGAACAGGAATTAATCCCCCAACTTAAAACGCGCCTCAGGGCATGTTTGCGCTCACATAACCTCAAGCCCCGCCCCCAACCTTCACCACTGTGCAAACGTGCCCTGGAAAGTGTTCAAAGTTGGGGGATTATGTCCCCTTGCATACCGGGGGTCCCTGGAGGCCAACTAGCCCACCTGGAACCTCCAGTATGCGCCAGAAGGCAGCGTTGCAGAGAGATGAAATGAGGCCACGCCCCTTTTTACACCTCTCTCTAACGCAGCCCCCGGGCGCGTTTGCAGAGGGGGTACTAATTCCCCTTGCATACTGTGGGTCCATGGGGGCCAACTAGCCCACCAGGAACCTCCAGTATGCGCCAGGGGGCTGCATTCCAGAGAGGTGTTATGAGGCCACACCCCTTTTTACACCTCTCTGCAACGCAGCCCCCTGGCGCTTTTGCAGAGGGGGAACTAATTTCCTTTGCATACTGGGGGTCCATGGGGGCCAACTAGCCCACCTGGAATCTCCAGTATGCGCCAGGGGGCTGCATTGCAGAGAGGTGTAATGAGGCCACGCCCCATTTTACACCTCTCTGCAATGCAGCCCACGGGCACGTTTGCAGAGGGAGAACTAATTCCCCTTGCCTACTGTGGGTCCATGGGAGCCAACTAGCCCACCAGGAACCTCCAGTATGCGCTAGGGGGCTGCGTTGCAGAGAGGTGTAATGAGGCCACACCCCTTTTACACCTCTGCAATGCAGCCCCCTGGCACTTTTTCAGAGGGGGAACTAATTCCCCTTGCATACTGGAGATCCTGGGGCCAACTAGCCCACCAGGAGCCTCCAGTATGCGCCAGGGGGCTGCGTTGCTTTGCCCCGGGGGGTGGTGGTCCCCGGGGCAGTGTGGGGGGATTGGGGCCCCCCACACTTCTTTTTCACTAAGCCCCCGGGATATGGTCCCCCGGGGGGTAATTTGAAAAAAGCAGAAAGGGTTTAAAAAAAAAAATTGGCCCGTGGGGGTCCTTGTGGGACCACCTGAGCAGGCCTAAGGGGTCAGGTTGTTTCTACCCTGCCCCCTTTTTTATGTTCTACACGTTTCTTTTTCTGCTTTCTTATGCCTCGGTGTACCAAGCACAAGATGGCTGCCAACACTTCCTGGTTTGGAGTGTTCACAGCCAATGAGCATGCAGCTCGTGCTCGCAAAAGTACGCGTACGGTACGCGGACCTGTACGCGTACGTACGCTTACCCCGCAATTTCCCCCCAAAAATAAATATTTTTTTGGGCCTTGGGGGTCCTTGTGGGACCCCCTGAGCAAACCTAGGGGGTCAGGGTGTTTCTACCATGCCCCCTTTTTGCATTCTACATGTTTGTTTTTCTGCTTTCTTGGGCCTCAGTCTACAGAGGCACAAGATGGCTGCCAACACTTTCTGGTTTGGAGTTTTGACAGGTAGTTGCCAGCCAATTAGCATGCAGCTCGTGCTCGGAAAGGTCCGCGTACGTACGCGGACCTGTATGATGACACTACGCGTACGGTAAGCGCCTATAGATATACTTATGATTTCTCAGGAACTACTGAACGGATCTACACCATTAGATAAAGAGCGTGATCTGCGAACCGAACTCTACCTTTTTGCCAAATTTGGTGTAAATCGGCTCAGCCGTTCGGGCTGTAGCCCTGGCTAAAGGTGGTTTCAGGGGTGTTCTAGTTAGCTGGACATTTCACTCATACAAAACCATGGAAATTCCTCCGTTATAGTTAGTTGTACTAACTATAACTCTTGCGTCCGCAATCCACTGGCGATGATGTCACATATTACATCATTCATGAAAAAAATGGCTGCCAACACTTCCTGGTTTCGAATGTTGGCATTCAGCGCGTGATCGGGACGGTACTCTTATACTGTGCACAAGATGCGCGGATCCACCGGGGCCATTTATATATATGTACTTTTAATTGTAATTTTCTCAAACTACTGAATGGATTTACACCATTTAAGCAAAAGGCAGGAGTCTGAACAGAGGACTACCTCTTTGCTAAATTTGGTGTAATTCCATTCAGCCGTTCGGGCTGTAGCATTGATGAATCATTCCTATGGACAATTGCATGGGGAAAAGACGTTTTCGGACCCCCCCTTTTTTCTTGGCCCCCGCTTCAAAGACAATGTTTTAGCCCCGGGATTCTTCCTTCCCACGTAGCTAACATTTAAACAAGCACAGTAGCCCGCGCTTTGTTTTTATTTTTTTTATGGCGAATCCATGCACCCAACGCACATTTCTCTGTTTTTTTAACAAAAAAAATATTTTTGGGGGCCCTAGGGGTTCTTGTGCGAACCCCTAATATACTTTTTAAACACTTGTTCCACTAATTTCTAGATCTTCGCTTCTACCGGAGCACAAAATGGCTGCCAACACTTCCTGGTTTCGAATGTTGACAACCACTTGACAGCCAATCAGCATTCTGCGCGTGATCGAGACGGTGCGCTTATAATCCGCACATCCACCGAGGCCAGAGATATATATGTACGTTTAATTGTAATTTTCTCAGGAACTTATGAACAGATTCACCCATATAAGCAAAAGGCACAATTCTGAACCAAGGACTACAAGTTTGCCAAATTTGGTGTAATTCTGTTCAACTGTTCGGGCTGTAGCCGCGATGAACCGTACCTATAGAAAATTGCATGGGGAAAACATGTTTGGACCCCCCTTTTTTCTCAACCCCCCCTTCACGTATCACCCCAAGACTGTCAGGATAGGAACGGACCAGAGCGCCCCACCAGTTTTGAAAATATCGCAAAGATTCGTCGTCCAGCGCCAAATTAATTCCAAATAGAATGTTGCAGATATCCTATGGAAAATAGGTCCTAACTATAACTACCTACTGGCGACTGCCAGTAGGTAATATATATCATATAGATATCCACTGAACTCCGTCTCATCACCAGTCATCCAAAGAAACTGCTACTAACCACAATATGTGCTGAACAATTTATTAGTGCATAGTCGGCAATACGCATTTCAGCTTACTCGAAGCCTTGATCACATGACATAGAATCGCGTTATCTCTGTACTTTTAACGTGACGAGTGCTAAGTAGTGTTTACCACGTGCACAACATAGTCCATAGATATAAATAAAAATTTTCAATGCAAGCATTGTATTGTGGGTATAACCAAATTGAACATTTATATGTCACAGCATTTTTCAGGTTAAATTCATAAATATATATCTTTGATGGATTTGCCCATGTAAGGTTGAGGCTTGCTATACAATGCTTGATATATGCATAAATGCTATTGTTGGTGCTTTCGCTTAACCTTCTTATTGTATATTCATATACTGCAGAATAATTGCAAAATACAATGTCGCATAAAATGTTAGGTTAAATCCCTCAATCCAGATAAAATTGGCTACTGCTGTTGTCAGTCTGTTTATATTGTCCAAAATTAAAAGTGCTCTAGTGCAAATAAATAATATGCGAACTGTGGTAAAATTTGGATAAAGTGCCTCGTGCAATTTGTGCAGCCTTTTATGTTATAGTATACTTCCTTTATTAGTAGATCCCCAGAACCTGCCCTGTCTAATGTTGGTTGTTGAGGTTAGGAGCCTCTAACCTGGAGCTCATTGTTGGCCTTTTACTTAAAAAGAAGCCAATATATTTTATTTTACTCTCTCTCCTTTCTCAAGTGGTGGGTTGCTCGCCCAATCGGATCAAAATATTGTGCCCCCCCCACCCCCATTGTTGACAATCACTTATAATTTGACACGGAGGTTAGAATGTGCAAATATCGCTGTAGTATCTCCAATAAATAAATGTCACAAACTGCATAAATATAAGTATATAAAACTATACATAAATACATAAAATATATAAATATGTAAACATAAATATGTAAAATGAGTTAGTTAAATATTGGATAAAAGATTATATTAGCTATTATAAAAAACAATCATTTGTGAGCATTTGTTACTTAAAATTCATTAGTTACAAACATGTATAAAGAGGCTCTGGTATATTCAGTCCTCCAAGGTGTTTGGAATCCAGTTCGATAATATATAGAGTTTCCAATTGTCTCAATCTGGAATCCCTGTTTCCTCCTCTCCTACTAAGGGGCACTGAATCAGTTACAAAATATCGGAGGTATTGATTGTTGGAGTTTGCTTCTCTTTAAAATGTCAAGCTACTGGTTATGTATTGTCCTGGTTGTTAATAGCCCTCAAATGTTGGAGCACCCGTATGTGTACTTGTAATTTGGTGCTTCCAACGTAATGCAGGTTGCAAGGACATGATAACATGTACACTGCATATTCAGTTTTGCAGGTCAACAATTTTATGTTGTTTGGAACTAAATGGAGTTACATATGAGGTCATATTTATACCCTGCTGGCAGGCTTTGATACGTTACATTTGTAAAAGCCTTTATGGGTTTGTAGCCAGCTTGAGCCCTCTAGTACCTCAGGACTGGTCTTTACTGTCATCTCGCATAGACGGTCCTCTACTGTACGTGATCGATGGTCTTTGGGGTAGAGTTGGCCCAATGACCGGGTCATTTAAAATCAATGGCCAATTACGACTAATAATTGATTGGATGTGTTTCTATTGTTTGCTGTACTCCAAAATAATTCTAAAAGTGTTGGTTGAATTTCATTTACTAGAACCAATCTGTTTTGTGCTGTTCACAGGGTTGACCAGTATAGTCCCCATGTCGTACATGTCTCTCCTGTTGAATGGATTTTAAGGTAGCTCCATTGATGATTTTATAGCGATAACCCTGCTCCAAGAACCTCTGCTTACTAGCTTTTTGGGCAGTCATCAAATCAGTATGGTTACTATGTATACGTCTTAAACAAAGCATTTCCCCGTAGGGAAGGCTGTTGATTAAGGGTTGTGGATGAGGTGGATTTTCCTGCCGTCTCTTTCCTAAACAACTTGGTCTCAATTCTGTCATTGCTGATGTATGCCAGAGTATCTAAGAAACTGACCTGTGTGTTACTAATTGTGGCTGTGAAATGCAAATTCAAATCATTGATATTAATAGTGTTGACAATTTCATTTGCTTTCCCTCTGATCCAGCCCACACCACAAATAGGTAGTCTATAAAATGTAACCATAATGTGATATGACTTTGTGTATATTACACATGCTATTTTTCAAGGACAGGCTCCTCCCACCAGCCCATGTGGAGACATGCATAGCTGTGGAAGAAGCTGGCCCCCATCGGCACCCCTCTAGTCTGTTGATATAGCATGTTGTTGAACATGAAAATATTATTTGTTAAACAAAAAGTCACCATATCAATCAACATTTCATTGTGATCCCATACATTTCCTGGTCTCTTGTTCAAATAGTATTCCATCGAACACAAGCAGTCTGAGTGTCTTATGCTAGTATATAGAGAGCTGGCATCAAGTGCTATCAATAAAGAATCCTTTTGCCATGTAAAATTCATCAGTGTGCTAAGAAAGTCACTAGTGTTGCGTATGTACTATGGTAAAGTTTTAACATGTTGTTGTAAAAAGTATCAACATACTGTGATGAGTGTTCCAACAAACTATTTCTGGCAAAGATGATCGGTCTGCCCGGTGGTTTTTGAGCGTCCTTGTGTACTTTCGGAACAAAATATATAGTTGGTATTACCGGAGTCTCATTCTTCCGAAAGCTATGTTCTTGTACCATGATCAATCCCTTTGTTTTCCATGTCAGTGACTTATTGTAGTATGTTGTATACATTGTGTTGATATTGGAGAACACTACTTCTCAAATAGAATGATCTGTCATTGAGTTGAGAGTAAGCTTCTTTCAAATAGTCCTCTTTAGATAAGATAACAATATTTCCACCTTTGTTGGAATTGCGGATCACAATATCATTATTGCTGTGCAATTTTTTCATAAGTTCCTGGTATTTGTTGTCTTGCCAGGTGTATTGGTATTTGTAATTGGTATTTTGTGTCTAATGATTACATTTTTAAATCTGATCTACCAGTTGTTCATGACAAATGTCAATTGAATCTCTCAGTAGAATGGGGTTAAAAGTAGATTTATTTTTGAATGGTGTTGGTTCACTTGTCGTGGATTGGTGTTGCATCTTCATCACCCCTATCATCATAGGCTCTGCTGTCATTGATAGAACTTTGAATAGTTAGGGAGATAGGTCCCGGGACGTAGGGTCAGCTGGACCATATGATACTTTTGGAAGAACCGATGCCAACCCCACCACTTTTCAAGTGCTCATAAATCCGAGCAAACAGATTCGATTTGTTTGCTCGGATTTATGAGCACTTGAAAAGTGGTGGGGTTGGCATCTGTCCTTCCAAAAGTCATTGATAGAACTGGCATTCCATAAATCCTGGATTTCATTGATGAGGTACTGAATCTGATTGAGTGAGATTGGCAGTTCTTAATTCCTTTGACGAGACTTCGTCTTTTTTGTTTCGCATATGGAATTTCCTAAGTTTCAATTTTCTGATACTTTTGTATACATCCAGTCTTGTTTTTGAGTAGTTGAAATTTCTTGCTGGACAGAAAGACATTCCCAGATTGAGTATTTCCTTGTCATTCTCGGTTAGATTTATATTCGCTAGGTACGTAATGGTTTGGTTTTTGTTGATGCTGATTATTTTCTTGTTCTCCAACCCGTATTTGACTTTTTCTGACTCAACACATTTCCTGCAGGCTTTCTGCCTCTGTCTCCTTCTGAAGTTCCTGTTTGTGCATAATTGGTTCTTTGAAATCTTGGTCAGAGAGCTTGTCTCCTGTTGTGGCATTAAAAAAACGAGTTCTATTGTTGATTTCTGTGGTGCTTGGTTTCTTTTGATGCCACTCGTTTCCCGGTCTGACTCACTGTCAATAGGGGAACTCAAGTCTGATTGAGAGGCGCCAGATGTTGGTTCTCCCTGTCTGAAAGGGCCTTCTTTGGGTTATATCATGTTTACGCCTTTGTTTGATCTCATTGCTTCATATTTCCTAGCAAAAGTAAAAATTTGTCCCAAATCGTAATCAGTTTTGTATCGCTGAAACTTGAATGCTTTCCTTTCCTTAATTTTATTTTCTTCTTTTTTTAAATGCATTAACATTTCATTGCACAATTTTATAGCTTGGGGCATAGAGAATCCGTAGGACTCATGGTATCCTTCCCACATCAATATAACGCTGCAGTGAGCACGACTCCCACCACTGGCTTTGCTCACTTTTTTATTTTTTCTCCAGTTTTCAAATGTTTTCCTTAATCGTGTCATCAGTGGTATTGGTTACACTATTGCTGCTTTTGGCACTTGGTGTTGTTGTGGGGCAGTCACTGAACATCTCCAGTGCCGCCGCCTCCCTATCGCATGAAATGTCTGCCGACGTTGCACCCAAAAATAAATGAAGATGGATCGTTTGGGAATTATCTAGGTAATCTGCGTTTCTCCCAGTTCGCGCTCCTTTCAGCCCCACTGTGCCAAATTTCGCCTACCTGGAATGTAGCAAGATTTGCCCAAATCCTCCGATTTAGTTCTTCTCTCGCACATCCAGGAATTTACGGTCTTCCCTAGCTCGGGCAGAGTCAAACGCCGCAATTCCTTCCGGATTCTAAACCAAGCTTCCGGGTTGCCCCGGATCCTCTGTCTCCTTATATGCATTGTCTCGTTGTGGAAGGGAGGTCTGTTTTGCCGAAGAGGAGACTCGACGGCCGATTATATCCACTGAACTCAGTCTCATCACCAGTCATCCAAAGGAACGGATTTGGACCACAGTATGTGCTGAACAATTTATTAGTGCATAGTCGCCATTACGCGTTTCAGCTTAGTTGAAGCCTTGATCACATAACATAGAATCGCGTTATCTTGGTACTTTTTAAGTGATGAGTGCTAAGTGGTGTTTACCACGTGCACAACGTAGTCCATAGACATAAAGAAAAACTTTCAATACAAGCATTGTATTGTGGACATAACCAAATCGAACATTTATAAGTCACAGCATTTTTTCAGGTTAAAGCCATTGATATATATCTTAGATGGATTTGTCCATGTAAGGTTGAGTCTTGCTATACAATGTGTGATACATGCATAAATGCTATCGTTGGTGCTTTCGGTAAACCTACTTATAGTATATCCTCATATCATAACAACTTCTCTTCCTATAAAAGAAAGGCCTGCACTCTAATATTGCAAGTTAAGTGAAACGTGATTTATTTAGCAGCAAAAACACCTGATTCTTTTTTGCGAAGCAACGCCTTGGTCACAGGCCATTTCCAGTTGTAGCGGGCGGGTGCTGTCCGTGGGAAGAACAGGTCTTGCTGGAGCTTCACATTGACTGTTGTCATGGGCGTTAATTCTCAGAGCAAAGAGATCACTTTTTACTGTCATGAGGAGCCCAAGCTTCAGGCTTTTCGCCTTTTCTTGTGGAGGAGCTCAAACTGATGCAGTCCAAAGGTCCAGGACCTAGGGGGCACCTCAAGAGGATCGATACTCACTCCAGCACAGGCCAGCAGCAGGGCTCAAGCAGGTCCAGTTGGTGTTGGTCAGCTGAGCAGTGCAGGGATGCCTCTGGAAGCTTGTTGTGTCCCTGCACCTCACTCAGGAAGTAAGCCAACTGACCCTTGGATTCTTTCCGGTATGAAGGGAAGCAGGTCAAATCTTGCATCATCAGACAGCAGGGCATTACTTCCAGCAGCGGGCAGTCCTTCTGGCAGTGGGTACTCCTTCTTCTGAATCTTCCTCAGGTCCAGAAGCGTTCTGAGGAGAGGTTTTCAAGGTCTAATTTTTATACCTGGTGCTGGTTTTTGTGGGGTCGGAGAAAACCCAGACTTACCCTCAAACTGGTTCAGCTCAATGTTTCCTCTTCCCCTTGTCCTTTCTCAAAAATGTCTAAGGTAACCAAGGCAAGGGCAGGTCTGGTGTCAGGTTTCTGTTTGTGTGCTGCAGGCAGAGGCTCTGAAGTGTAATCAGGGCCGAGAACAGCTCCTCCCCAACCATCCTTTAAAGAGGATCCTGTCTACTCATATCTAGGCTTCCCTTGTTTCACTGTCTGGAAGAAAAACATAACCCACAACAACAGAGCCATTCACAGTTATGTGACTCGGGACACTGGCAGAAAGGCACACTTGGTTTACACAGAAAAAAAGACAGCTTTCTAAAAGTGGATTTTATTAAAGCTGTAGCTCTAAATCTGTCTTTTCCATTAAATAGGATTTTAAATTACCATTCATTTAAATGGAAACCGCATATCTTTGGCTACTCCCAATCTGAAGTTAGCACATAATTAAATGTAATAAGGAAACCCAGTATTAGGCTATGGTGAGGATAGACCTTACACCAGTGACAGAGCAGATTAACACAGCTATGCAGGCTACAGTTGCAGGACTGAGACATGTTTTGCAGTGCTACTTTAGTGGGTGGTACAATGGGTACTGCTTCCCTCTAGTAGCATTCAATTTACGGGCCATGTGTACATGGATAACCATTAACCAGGGACTTATAAGTAAATTAAATATGCCAATTTGATGTAGGCCAATAATACTATGTTTCAAGTAGAGGGCACAAGCCCCGTAGCACGTATTAGCAGGGGTAAAGTGCACAGAATCCTAGTGCCAACAAAAACAAGTTCAGCCAAAATCAGGGAGTGAAGTTAAAGTGTGTGGTAGAATACCATGCCAAGGATTTCAGGTCTAACAGTCTTGCTGAATGAGACTTCCATCCTTCACAAGTCTCCTGCCGGCGTTAGGAATCCCATCTTTGGGAATTGTATTTTAATTTTTACATTAATTTTTCATTAAATATGTATAAAATAACTTTTGGCTGTAAACTATTTGCAAAGAGACTTCTCTATCAGCACTGCACTATCCCTTAGGGTGAACGCAAAGCTGAACGCAGCATTGTTAGGGTGCAATGCTGACTGCCCTCAAAATAGGAAGAAGCTGTCCCTTCCCTTAATATGGAACTCACAGGTCTGATTTTGAAGGGAGAATAACAAAACGGCTTCCTCCTTGAAACGATGAGATTGGCTCAGGCAATCAAAAAGGCCTGGAATGCTTGCATTAGCTAGTTGTTTGCCTGCATCTTAAGTCAAGTGATCGAGTGAGGAAAGGTCATGATGCAGAAGGTCACCGCAGGCATCTTCAAATGCATGTAGGATCAGGTTGTGTGGATGTTTTGAAAATATTGCTCACACGTTGCTTCATTTGCAACAGTTAATTGACCCGTGCCTAATTGTACAACTACTGGACTGGCACTTATCACTTGTTAACACCCTAAGAAGAGTGTAGTAATGCTTTTGAATGATCTGGATTTCAGACTAAAGAATATAAGGAGCAAACCAGTGAAATTCGGGGATATAAATGTTTGAATGCATTTGATAGTGATTAATTCTGGGAATCTATTGCTTTCTAGATCTCTGGGTCCTGAAAACCTGCTGCTGAAGGGAGCTACTTTGAAGAATACCAAGAAGGTTTATGGTAAGAATTGCTGTGTTGTGTATTATATAAAGAAACGTGCAATTAATTGAAGAAATCGTTCTAGAGCTCATTCCTCGATGCCAAGACCCACCAAAATCAGCTTTCATTTGCTGGAGATTTTCTTCACAAATATGCGGTGCATTAGTACAGTTTTTATTCGTCACAGCTGGATTATTGTTTTAATACATATTCTTAGTGCACAATACTAAAATATAAAGACTGTTTCTATGGAACGGCAAGGGACTTAACTGAATTTTCTGGAAGGGTGGGAACAAAAATATAAAACGTGTAGAAATGCAAGGAATTTGAACAATTGAATTGTAAGATGCGGAGTGACAGGGTGAATTTGGGTTTACAAATACATTAGGCATTTTACTGGAGGTTTTCTGGATCAGCGGTTCTCAACCTTTGGACTTCTGTGGACCTCCATCTGAATCACTAGTGGAGGCTAGGGACCCCTCCCTAAACAACTTCTGTGATTTGAACTTCAAAACAATACAGAATAATATACAACAAACACATTTACATTTTATGTAATTCACAAATTGAAATGCATTTACTCCGCCATGAACTCTAATCCAAAGATTTTTATGATGTACAGGAGTTGCAATCTACACTGGAATGGAAACAAAAATGGCTTTGAACTACCAGGGGAAGTCCCAGAAGCGCTCCGCGGTGGAAAAGTGAGTATGTTTAGTATTGAAGTGTGTTTACTTTACACTTAAGATGTGTTGTTTACTTTAGTTTCAAAGTGTGTTGCTCACTTTAGCTCAGCTTTGAAAAGCAATTCCCAGTTGACCTGCTTTCAACTGCCCTAATTTAGTTTCGTACTGCATCCTTAAACTCGGTAAAATAAACTTTATACATTTTGTTGACATATTTTGGATGTTCTATAGATAGTGGTAAACTATTTTTTATAAATATCTCTGTTTCCTGCAGAACAACAACATCACATTTAGAAGTTTTATATAAACAGGAGTGAAGCAAAAATGAACGCTTTACAAGTAGGAATCCCAAGCCATTTAGCCTTTCTTTAGTTTTCGATCTAATCGGAAAAATTGCAAAGTGGGCGCAGTAGAAGTTTTTGAATGAGCAATGAAACTTCTGAATTACATTTTAAATGTGATGCGTTACTTGAATTGTTTGGAATTGCTTTACTCTGTTTTGATTGATTTTATGTTATTTGCAATGTTTAATTTCGAATAAAAATAAGCTCATAATTTTTCTGAGGATACAGCTGCTGGGTTCTTCCATCTGAGTGTCCATCATAGGCGTAGCCCACTTCCACATCAGATGCAGCCCTCCTCTCCACCCGCTCGCCCTGATCTCTATCAGCTCTACTGAGTAAAATGCACAAGTATGGTGCTTCTGCAGTCTACAGGCTTCTCCGGGGATACCCAAGCATCTTTAATGGGCATGCCATTTGATGGCTCTCACCTTTTTGATGAGAAAATGGGCTTGGACCTGAAGAAATTTAGAGAAGATTGTGCCAAAGTGTTTACAAGACAACTTCCTGTGCAGTTTCACCTCTTTTGTGCCTATGCTAGGGGTTTTGAGTACCGCTAATGCCAGACCCACCAGCATAACAGCTTGAGCAGCCTTTTCTTGGCTAAGGTATCAGCACCCCTAGGAAATGTTCTGAGCATCAGGAACAACATCTAGCTTAGTCACCTGCCTCTCCAGGAACAACAACAAAACTGCTTTAGTTATGTAGTAGTTAGGATCAGTTACTTTGTTTAAGGGTAGCAAGAAATTTCCTTAGACCTACTTTCAGCGCGGCCCCTCGCGCTCAGCTCAGCCTGCTTTCTGCCAAGACTGACTATAACCTTCGAGTTATCTGTTCCGCTCCTCGAGAATGCATTCCTGCCTACTAGCTTCAGTAAACATCCTCCCCAGCTGCAGAGCCAAAGGGCCGACCTGTCCCAGTGCAAGTAATTCATAGCCTCTGTTACCATGCTCCCATAGAAGGCCCCGTGCCCCCACGCTTCTCATGTAGACACTTAGGCGCTTATACACGCATCCACAGTTAGCATAGAATAGCTTCTGCCCTAGAGACCTTTCCGTCCAGATAATATGGTTCCTAAACATCAGATATCAGATATGATAGAAGTACAAGTTGATCTGACATGCCAGACTTCTGTCTCTTTCCGTCAGTGTAAATGTCAAGTCCCCTGCACCCCGTCAATCACACGTCATGCAGCTGCGCGCGCATCCAAGCTTCCGATTTCTGCTGACATTGCAACAATTCTGTTAGCACCACCCCTTGGTGCCACCCACTTGCGTCACCTATCAGTGACGTTTCTAGCACACACCTCCAGTTCACGCCTCTTGATTACGTACTAGTACCACGTGTATACTGTTATCTTGTCTTCTCTCAACTGTTACGCCTCCTGCACTATTACTTATGATGTGAATTAAGTATATAAGCTATGTATTGTTAATAAACTGGAGCGCGCTCATCTATCCCTTCTGACACCCCTGTGGTGTTCAGAATCCGATATCCTGGTCACGACCATTCCTTTATGAGGAATAAAACCCTTAGAAACTCTAACACCACGGACTCTGGTTTTTTCTTCCGATCTGAGTTATTATTGATTAAGTACTTACCTGCATAGAAATTAAGAGAGTAAATTAATTATTTACGTCATTTTGGCGCCCGAACAGGGACCCCTCCCCCACCTCACGCGCCGGTTGGCGCATTGCAAGCTCTGTCCCCTGCCATCAGTTAGATGGAACCAACGCGTACCGGCAGGATTTCCTGCATCTCCCTCTGACCCACGGAGGTGACGAAGACTGCGATCAGTGCCCAGACGAGGCGGTGAGGAGTGCGGAGGATCCCGACCAGAGCCTAGCCGAAAGAAGCAAGGTCCGAGGTGTCAAGAGGCCCACCAGGTTTCCGAGGTTTTCCGAGGTTTTCCGAAGTTTTCCGAAGTCTTCCGAAGTTTTCCGAAGTATCTAGTCGAGTCCAGTCGAGTTTTCCGAGGCCTTCTGTTTCCGTGCTTCCCGGTGAGTACCATTGCTGGGACGTATCTAGACGGGTTTGGGTACACAAGTCCGGTCTGCACTGTTTTCAGGCAGTGTATCTGTACTGTTTAGCAGTATATCTAGTATTCCGAATTTCTGCACTGTTACACCAGTGTATCTGTACTGTTGAGCAGTACATCCAGTATAGGGGGTAGTCATCTATGTCTCAAAATGTCTTCTTATGTGATTAATGTCGTGGTATGAATGTGACCGTTTAATGTGCATTTTTGTGTTTCTTGTATAAAGTAGCTGTAACCAGTATTAAGTAGTAAGGATTGAGTATTCAGTAATAAGTAAGCAAAATGCCGTTTTTCAACAAGCTAAAGCAGATAGGAACTAGGAAAGGGATACTGGAGGAAGAAATTCCTATTCCCCCTAGGGACACTCCAGGTAACTTTATGTATCATAAACATGGCATAGATGCCATATTGTATCTGGACTTATGGGCCGATTATACCAAGCACCTAGACGAAAGACACAGATGGCCTGTTACCGGAACATGGGATGCCGAGTGCATCATGAAGGTAGAAGAAGTATTATGGAAAAAGAAAGCTAGACAATCACAGAAAGACGCCATAGAATTTTGGCGTAAGGAATCACATAAGCGTGCTGAGAAAGCACTCCGTAGAGAGGACAGACTTAAAGAATCAGACAAGGCCCAAGAAAACGAATTAGTTATTGAAGGGATCCGAGTAAAAACAGAACAAATAGACCGTGCCCGAAATAATCTTGTAAACGGTATGTATCTTGCAGCCGAGGGTACACCTGAGGCCCTATCAGAAATACCGAAAAACTTACCGCCACCATTAGTTCCAACTAAAGTAATGCATAAGACTACTAAAGACATATTCCTAAATTCTTATCTAGAGGATGTAGCACCAGCTTACACCAATTTGCCTGTTCGTGCCCTGCCTACTGACAGGGACGGGGGTGGCACTACGCCCCCAGATCATGTTCCGCCAGCTCCGCCACTTCCCATACCTAAAACTGACCTACCGAAACCACATCTACCTGATCCTACCAAGCGACAAATTCAAGTTCAGGTACAGACTCTACAGGAAGATAATGCCCAAGCATCCGCTTCAGGAGGTGCGACCGCGGGTCTACGGACCCCGCCATTAACACACAGATTCAATCTCAGGGATATGCAGAGTCCTCTCACGTTCAGGTCACCCCGACTTGACGCATTTAAAGAAAACATTTCCGTTTGCAGATATGATCCAGTACCCGGTAAAAACGATCTAATGATATTGGCATCACTACGGTTAAGATCTGCTACTGATATCTTGCTATGCTATGTAGGGATGAAGGACCGTCTAGATAGAATATATGAGTTTGTTCAGACAGGGAAAGATCCTGACAGTATCAAGGATGCCATGGAGAAACAGAAAGTTGACATTCAAGCACAAATACTACGATTTTTTATAAATTGCTTAATAAGAGAACGAGACAGGCCCGGAACAGATCAAAGTGAATTAGATGCACTAAACAAGTGGGGTCAAAATATAGCCGAAGGAAAACATGACAAGGGGGCTTGCATAGCCAGTATGTACAAGAAAATCAGAAAAGCAGTGATTACAGCACACCAGAAAGAAAAAGCTTCCTCCGAGGAGGAAGAAGAACATGAAGAACCAGAAAGGACTCCAGATACTATAGCGTATGTAGGTAAGGGAACTTACCTTAGGAAAGGCATCCGTCCAGAAAGCAAGAGAGTTTTTCTCTCTGCTTTAACAAACCCGAATTCTTCTGAACACCAGTTCCAGGAAACTGATAAAAGACTACGAGAAAGAATGGGGTACCATGTACTCAATTCAATGGATGAACAGGAACTAGCTCGGTCAGCCGTGTTATGGGCCGAGAATCCAGACATATATAATGATGATACGTTAGCGCAGACATTCTTGAACCTCTCCCCAGACGAGCAGAAATTAGCAGGTGTATACATGATTCAGCACCTCCTCATCAAGTACAGGAACAATCATTCCGATCCAGGTCCCTTACACGAAACATTAGAAGCACTACTTATGGATAGATGGAGAGGTTTCAGTACCAAGTTAATACAAATAATTCTAGAACAACGACATAGATATAACACCTTCATAAGCTCCGAATATGTTCCCGCCCCGCCTCCAGAAAGGAAAATGTACCACATGCAATGCGGAAGTAGCATTGAAAGTCAGAACCCCTTACGAGAAGTACACCCAGTCATGGGTGCGGATCACATCTTGAAACGTGTATATGTGCACACGCCACTGACTAAGTTAGAACTGTTAGAAATGAAGAAACTAGTTCCGTGCCATGATAAAGACCCTGCAGGTTTTCACAGAGAGCTTAAAGACATGTTGTTAATGGGGGATTACACATATGATGATATCATGAAAATGTTAAAAGTACTGTTGCCCACGGGCATTTACGAGAAATTAAAAGAAAAAGAATGGGAGGTGGGGGACACAAAGATTGCATGGGCAGAAATAGAAGACGAGGAAAGCAAACGGGTCCCAGGGGTAGGCCTTGGGGACAAGACTAAAGCATTACCCGGATTAATAGTACAGGTTCTGCCAAGATTATTGACAACTAGAAAGGAAGATTGGGACGCCATCTCGTCCTGTAAACAGAAACATGATGAAGATACTAGTGACTTCTATTCAAGATTCGAGAAATGTTTCATTATAAATAGTGGCCTACAACCAAGTAGCGAATCATATCCACACCTTTTTGTATCAAAACTAGTCGAGAACTCCCTACCATTAGTTAAAAATAGAGTGTACAAGGTTGAAAGTACTTGGCAGGCAAATACGCCATCCCAGATGTTACAGATGTTACAATATCATCAGAACAGAATTAGAGAAGAACAAGATCAGGAACAGAAACGTATGAAAGATACCAAGATGAAAATGTTAGTAGCTCAGACGGTCCCAGCCGACGGTCAGAGAAAAGGTGGGACCCAGACAAGTCACACTACAGCTCCCGTTAAGGGGACATGTAATTACTGTAAACAGCCAGGTCATTACGTACATGAATGCCCAGTTCTGAAACATAACATCTCAACAGGTAAAACTAAAGAAAGACCGCATCCGCCTAGACAAGATCAGGTCCAGCAACAGACCTCACAAAATGTACAGCCAATGCAGAATACACAGCCTATGCATGCTCCATCTCATACAGCACAGACAGTAGCAGGACCACAGCCCATTGCCGCGACTCAACAAGTTTCACAACAGATGTACCAGTATGCCCAATCTGCATATCCAGATTACCCCCTATATACATGAAACAGCCTAGAGAGGGAAGGTGGTTTGCCTCTTATTGAAATTCCTGTAGATCAAGAAGGTCCTTATGTACACAGTCACGTATTGGGAAAAGACAGAAAGTTTTTAATTGACACAGGGGCAAGCCGCACCACAATCAGTCATAATGAAGTCCCAGGGGCACCCCTCTCAGGCTCGCAGAATGTTTCCCTTGGTTTTTCAGGACAGCCTATTGTAAATGAAGTATCGGAACCAGTACCCTTGGCTGTGGGCCCATTATCACGAGTTACAGATTTATTACTTACGAACTCATGCCCAGAAAACTTGTTAGGAATTAAAACTCTGAAGGCTCTAGGAGCTATAATATGCTGTTCCCCGGAGGGAGTTAGACTCTTTCTACGGGATTTCAAGGGTCATTATGTTTTACGAGATTTTGATGTCAGATTGAAAAATGTACCAGATCACCTATGGGCAAAAGGCCCAGCTGACGTAGGTTGTATGCATATCACTCCATACCGTGTTACACTCAAGACAGGAGTTGTTTTACCTAGAATCAGACAATACAAGTTACCACCCGATGCTGTAGTGGCTTTACTGAAAATCATTGAAGAGCTCATTGCCCAGGGAGTGGTCGTAGAGACCGACTCTAATATCTGTAATTCACCCATCATTCCAATTCTTAAACGTACAGACCCCAATGCACCGCCAGTATATCGGCTGGTGATTGATCTTCGAGAACTGAACAAATGCATTGTACCACAGTACCCTGTGGTCCCCGATATCTCTTCCCTATTGACTGCCATTGATTCAGAAGCAGCGTTCTTTACTGTAATTGATCTCAAGAACGCTTTCTTCAGTGTACCTATTGATCCGGAGAGCCAATATCTCTTCGGATTCAGTTTAAATGGACGAAGTTTCAAATTTTCCCGCGCACCTCAAGGATTCACAGAAAGCCCCAGCATCTATAGTCAAGCACTGAAAAGACAACTAGATTGTATTCAAATGCCAGTTAACACCGCTTTACTGCAATACGTCGATGATCTACTGATCACCGCACGAAGTGAGTCCGAATGTGAACAAGCATCACTGACAGTTTTACATTTCCTGGCAGACAAGGGACACAAGGTGTCTCCTTCGAAGCTACAATTCTGTGTTCAGCAAGTTGTGTACTTGGGTCACTTGCTGTCCAAAGTGGGGAGACAGCTCACTCCCGATCGCATTCAGTTAATTGTAAACATGCCACGACCCCAGACACAAAAGGAAGTGCGGGCCTTCATAGGCCTCACCTCGTACTGCAGACAATGGATTCCTCAATATGCATTTCTAGCTAAACCACTCATCCAGTTAACGACACAGGAGGCAGCAACTTCGACTGTCCTCCCTTGGACTCAGGAACATACACAAGCCTTTGAGGAATTAAAGAAAGCATTATGCCAAGCACCAGTTTTAGCGACACCATGTTATAGCAAACCGTTTACTCTTTTTGTTACAGAACGTGATGGTACAGCATTGTCTGTCCTCACTCAAGATCAAGCAGGTTCACATAAGCCTTGTGCTTATTTTTCAAGTACATTGGATTCAGTAGCCCAGGCACTCCCTGCGTGTTTAAAGTCAGTAGCAGCAACAGCGTTAGCAATAAGACAGAGCGACTCAATTGTTTTAGGCCATCAGTTAACAGTACAAGTTCCACACTCTGTAGAGGTTCTTTTAAACAGAACTCAGACTCAACACTTGACTATAGCACGACTGACAGGTTACGAATTGACACTATTCCAGCCACACATAGAAATCAGACGCTGCAGTATCCTGAACCCAGCAACACTGTTACCTACAGTTATGACAGATCCAGCTCCGCATGATTGCATAGGGATCATTAATGCAGTAACAAAGCCCCGACGAGACTTAACAGATGTTCCATTGACAAATCCAGACCTGACACTTTATGTGGATGGTTCATGTTTAAGAACAAGTACAGGAGAGTTAGTGGCCGCGTATGCAGTGACCACTGAAACTGAAGTTAAAGAAACACATCGTATTGACACACTGTCTGCTCAAGCGGCAGAGCTCATCGCTCTGACCCGAGCCTGTATTCTAGCCAAGAACAGAAATGTTAACATATACACTGATTCCCGTTATGCGTTCGGAGTTGTACACGACTTCGGCATGCTATGGCAAGAACGAGGTTTCTTGACCTCTCATGGTGCCAAGATCCAACATGGCCCCCTCATTCAAGCACTGTTAGAAGCAATACATCTGCCTTCAGCCATATCCGTCATGAAGTGTAAAGCACATACTAAAGTCACAGATTCTGTCTCCCAGGGTAATGACCTGGCAGACCAGACAGCAAAACATACAGCATTGACTCACACTCAGACAACTGATACGACAAAGACAACAGATCCGACAAACTGTATGACAGTCAGGGATCCCGCACTAGATGTTATCGATATTCAGACACATGCTACTTCAGAAGAAATAAAGAAATGGATTGAACAAGGAGGGGTCCAAACAGACCAAGGTTGGGTGACGAAGGGAAAATCTACATGGTTTCTCCCTGACTCTATGGTTCAAGTTATGATAAATACAGCACATAGCCCAGCACACCTAGGAGAGAAAGCGATGTTAGACAGTTTACAAAATCTTTGGAACAATAAACACTTACGAGCAGCAGCGAAACAGAAAGTGCGTACTTGCATGATCTGTTGTCAGTTCAATCCAGGTAAAAGCGTCCCTGTAGAGCAAGGTGGATTTCATCCTCCCGATCACCCTTTTGAAGTCCTCCAGATGGATTATATCCAGATGGACCGTTGTCGAGGATTTAAATATGTTCTCGTAGTTGTCTGTGCTCTGTCCCGCTGGACCGAAGCATACCCAGTCCCAGATTACACTGCTCCGACCACTGCCAAGCAGCTGGTTCGTGAATTCTTCCCACGATACGGCTTGCCTCGTGTCGTGTACTCAGATAACGGTCAGCCATTCTCATCTGCATTAATGAAAGAAGTTTCTTTATTACTGGGATACCAGTGGAAATTCCATTGTGTCCGACATCCCGAAGCCGCAGGCCTTGTAGAGAGGCATAACCAGACACTAAAGATCCGCCTTGCCAAAATATGTCAGGAAAAAGGGGTCGACTGGATAGTCGCCCTGCCAGTGGCACTATTCTACATGAGAATGGTTGCCCATTCGAGATCAGGGCTATCTCCGTACGAGGTGGTCTTTGGCAGACCACCGAATATGTGGGGGACGCCCATTCCGAAAAAGATTACTGATGTTGATTGTAATATGTTGACAGATTACCTTGCCTCCTTGATGTCTGCACTCCAATCATGTCGTTCGCAGGTTGCCGCAGCCTTCCCTGACAACACTGATGTAAAGCCGCATGACGTCCGTCCTGGGGACATTGTACTAGTGCGCAATTTTGATAGAAAGAGTCCGTTGGAGCCCCGCTGGAAGTCCCCGAAGACCGTTCTTCTCACCACGAGGACGGCCGTGAAAATCGAAGGAAGAAAGGGGTGGGTTCACACGAGTCATGTGAAAAAAATTTTTGGACTGAAACCTGATCGAGACTCGTCCACCCCCACCAAAGACTGTGTCGAGCCAAAAGACTTTACAGAATCTGAACGAGAAAAAACTCCTCAAGAAGATTATCGCATGAAACTCCGATCTAGCAAGTCAGACAGTTTAATTGTTTAAGTCCTCCCCTAGGTGAATCGGTTAAATAGTTTCTGACATGTATCCCCTAGATCGAGATAGAGAGAGAGAAGCCAAGAAACGTACATACTGTAAATCACTTCGTAGTCACTGTATAGTGACACTATTAATCATGTTTATTCTGAGTATTTTAATTATTGTTGTTAGCATCGTTTTACCTATCTACTACCCTATTTTCAAGCGTGAACAATCTGTTTACAATGTCTCTGCTGAACACACTTTTAGCAAGTTACCTCCACATGAACTCTCCTACAGACTTGCGCTGCGCAACAATACATTCATCAGTATGTTACACCATTCTCATCAAACTAACAATGCTACAAATTGCTGGATATGTGGCCGACTCCCTCCCTACCAGAACTACAAGGGAGCTCTGCCCCTCTTTCCGTACCCATTCACTCACAATGGCTCTTGCGGAGCATGGTTTAAAATAATTAATTCCTTAGATCCTGATATTGCTGTTTTCGATGGGGGCTGGGTTTGGGGAAACCTGAACTTAGTCCTGCTTGACGTCTGTTTCCCTGATAAGGAGGGACTCCCCACTAGAACAGGAACTGATCTAGAAAATGAAGTATATGGATTAGGTAATTACACAATTAGCCTTATGATTCTTACTGTTGAATCCGAAGACGCACCTGTTATACCCACTATGTCAGTATTGCCAGTTACTGGTGAATTATGTATCAAGAAGAAAGGTTCAGTACACTTAGGTCATAGTAAATGTACTACTGTGGTCGAATTCAGTGATCATGGAAAATCGTCCTTTAAAGCTATTAGTCATTCTTACTTTGTTTGTGGTCATACCGCATACATACGTCTACCTCCAGATTGGGATGGTACCTGTTACATTGCATTCCTCCTGCCACCTGTTTTCCTAGCTCCCCCTGATTACCATAGAAATACCAATCTAGTAAAGAATAGACCCAGAAGAGATATTCCACTTGTCGACTACACAGAAACGGCATGGGAACAGTACACCGATTTTAATAAAGGATTCTTTTTCTTTTTAGGACCTGTTCAGAATAGTAAATTAATACGTAGATTAACTAGAACACTTGAAGCAGTAGTGAATGAAACTGCCTCCGCCTTAGGTAACCTAACAGAAGAGCAGTCCGCCATGCGGGTTGTTGTCCTCCAGAACCGTCTTGTTATTGACGTCATCTTGGCAGATAGAGGCGGAGCCTGTAAGGTCATCGGGTCAAGTTGCTGTGTTTTCATACCACAAAACGCACCATCTGTATATCAAGCTATTACACGTCTCCATAAAATTGCAAATCAGATACATCAGAATCCAGGCACCTGGACTTGGTCCGGTTGGTTCTGGACAACGTTAACCGCTTGGGGATGGAAGATCCTATCCTTCCTAGGCATTGGCCTAGTCCTAGTATTCAGTTGCTGCCTGTGCCTGCAGTGTGGGCCAGCGATTTGTGGACTATGTGCCACTTCTTGTATTGAACATTCCAGTTTTTTCTCAAAACGTAAACGAAAGAAAGAAGAACAAATGATGTTACAAGAACAAACTGATCGATTTATGAGGATCGATATATCATGAAGGGTCCGTAGGGAACAAGGAGGGAATGAGGAAATATAAATTTTTTGGTCATGTTATGTTCCCTAGCGCGTACCCCACCGACTCCATGTACCAGCTTAAAGTGCATGTAACTTCCCTCCTGTGCCAGCTATGAAGACGCAAATACATTTGCGTCCAACGTTAACTTGTCCTCTTTCAGATCCACCCTGAATGGATTATATAGTCCGTTCCTAAGTATGCTATGCCAACGTCTTTTAGTAGTGTACTTTACATGTTTTTCCTGCTCTGACAGAGTAGGCCCTGAATTTCTGCCATCGAGCCTCTTTTCCTGGCTTTCGACTCTGACAGCCTCTGCCCAGGCTACCTCTGTACCCGTGAACCCTGACTTACTTTCAGCGCGGCCCCTCGCGCTCAGCTCAGCCTGCTTTCTGCCAAGACTGACTATAACCTTCGAGTTATCTGTTCCGCTCCTCGAGAATGCATTCCTGCCTACTAGCTTCAGTAAACATCCTCCCCAGCTGCAGAGCCAAAGGGCCGACCTGTCCCAGTGCAAGTAATTCATAGCCTCTGTTACCGTGCTCCCATAGAAGGCCCCGTGCCCCCACGCTTCTCATGTAGACACTTAGGCGCTTATACACGCATCCACAGTTAGCATAGAATAGCTTCTGCCCTAGAGACCTTTCCGTCCAGATAATATGGTTCCTAAACATCAGATATCAGATATGATAGAAGTACAAGTTGATCTGACATGCCAGACTTCTGTCTCTTTCCGTCAGTGTAAATGTCAAGTCCCCTGCACCCCGTCAATCACACGTCATGCAGCTGCGCGCGCATCCAAGCTTCCGATTTCTGCTGACATTGCAACAATTCTGTTAGCACCACCCCTTGGTGCCACCCACTTGCGTCACCTATCAGTGACGTTTCTAGCACACACCTCCAGTTCACGCCTAGTTCACGCCTCTTGATTACGTACTAGTACCACGTGTATACTGTTATCTTGTCTTCTCTCAACTGTTACGCCTCCTGCACTATTACTTATGATGTGAATTAAGTATATAAGCTATGTATTGTTAATAAACTGGAGCGCGCTCATCTATCCCTTCTGACACCCCTGTGGTGTTCAGAATCCGATATCCTGGTCACGACCATTCCTTTATGAGGAATAAAACCCTTAGAAACTCTAACACCACGGACTCTGGTTTTTTCTTCCGATCTGAGTTATTATTGATTAAGTACTTACCTGCATAGAAATTAAGAGAGTAAATTAATTATTTACGTCATACCTATAGGAGTGGCTGTTGAAGACAGTCTCAAACCTCAT